>NW_010555115.1:0-17032 GCF_000687285.1 Phaethon lepturus | reverse complement strand
GGGTCAGCTCCAAAAGGAGGAGAGAAGGAAAGCGAGGAGAAGAGAAAGAGCTGCAGACGCAGCTCAGGAGTTTCTGGGCAGTTCTGCACGGGCAGTAGCCACTTGTTTATAAATTAATTAAATTAAGAAATAGGTTTGTGTTATGCAGAACGTAATTTATATAGAACTTCAGACCAGTGTCAGTGCACGTCGGATCTCATCCTCTTTCTTTTCAGCACTTTACAGGGAAAAAAAAGTCACATTTGCAAAGCAGTCATGAAACGCCAGAGTCAGCCTGGCCCTTCTCCAGGACTTGCACCTGAGCAGCGCGATGGTGCTCATCCTACCTCCTCCCATCTCCCCGGCTCAGGATTTTCCAGGTGTGGCCCAAACACCACGTTCTTCTCACAGCCAGACGCAAGATGTGCCAAGTCTCACAAGAGATCTTCAGCTCAGCTGTGGAGACTCAGAAGGCACCCATAGCTGTGGGATACTGCAGTCGAATGTCTCCCCTGAGATTTGGAGCCTCCGTGCACGGTGAGGATAGATCGCTTCCCACCCCAGCACCTCAGCTGGGAGCTATTTCTCTGTACGAGGTCAGCGTGGTGGCCATACCCACGTTCATTCGCGGTGGCAACTGCGCTGCAACTTCGTGCTGCGCCGCTCCGGGGTTTTAGAGGAGTTCTTGCCTGGTGGGAGCCCTCCAGCTGGCTTCCCTCCAGCCTGCATGAAGACCAGGCTGAGGCTGCTGGGAACTGCAGTCTCGGGTGAGGTGTATTCCTGCCATGAAGACCTGGGATGGCTCAAGAAGACCTTCAGCCAGAACTGTGTCCTCCTGATGGCACAGCCATGGTCTTTCTTGGTAAGTATCAAGTGAGACCAGTTGCCTTCGTCCTTTCCAAAGCAACATATCGGTGCTGCAAGGTGACATCTACCTTGAGGGAAGGGATGACTTGAACTCTGCAGAAAGCTAATGCTAGCCAGGCTCCCAGATCCCATGGGAAACGTGGCGTGAGTAGACGGAGATTTGGCTGAGGACACAGCACCAGCTGAGCGCTCCTATTTACCCACAACTGCATGGAGTCACCTCCACCAGCAGAGCCTGGTGAGCGTGCGAGCCATGCTCACTGCAGAGCCCTTGAGAATTTTTCCTTAAAAAGTACTATTTCATACCATTTTGCTTAAAAATTAAAAAAAAAAAATTATCTCCATGCTATCCACTTATGAAGGCAAGGAAAGCAAGGGGAACCCCTGGGGAAAGCGGGGGTTTGAATCGCAGTCTCCCGCGGCAGTGCCTGCAAGGGCTGTTGGACAGGTTGAACTCAACACATTTTATTTTCATTTCAGCAATAAAAAACGAAGAAGAAAATTCCCATGTGGTATAGTCCAAACTGAGTCTTCTTCACTTCAGTCAATATTCAAACCAAGTAAATAAAGACTTTGCACGGATTTCTTCCTGAGGAAGCGCTTATCCGGTCATCCGGCAAAACAGGGTGAAAGAAAGGAAGGCTAACGCGCTGTTTGCTCCTCTTCCTCCCCTCTTTCCACCCACCCCCAACCCCAGAGATCGCAGCCCCAATCAGGAGTTTTCTGCCTTCATCAGTTTGACGCAACCCGAAAGTCGCTCGAATATTTGTGTGTATTTAATTATCCTATCTGTCGCATCTGTACCTCATTACATGCTCTAGCTGAACGGTGCACGGAGTCGGGTTGCGACGAGGCAAAGGTCAGAGGAACCTCCAGCCTGCATTTTGCCATCCGTTGATTATTTAGATAACGAACGGCCATCCAAAAGACTGAGGGCTTCTCTGTAGCTACAGGCAGGACGCTATCACTGTAGCGAAAGAAAAGACAGCTAATTCCTCCCAGCTACCCACCCACCTCGAATATCTGAGAAATAATAAAGCAAATAGATGGGATTTCTTGCAGCTTGTTGCACCGATGCAGAGCTGGTACTTGGCAGTAGCCTCCTTGCTCCGCCACATCTTGCTTTTAATAAATTGCCCAGCATTAATCAAGCAGTTTAGACGCATCCTGTATCAGTTCTGCAAAACAGAGCTTAAATGATTTACTGTCAGATTCTTTCAGCTCCTGTTAGACTCCTGTTTTTCTTTCATGTGGGTAGCAGAGGTCAGCAGCGGCAGGAGATGCATGCTTTCACTTTGTCTCACATTTGCTGCTGTCATTCTGATCCCGCTCCGGTCCCTGCAAAGCGGCAGGATGTGTTCATGCTCACAGCCCTAGATGCTAATTGATTTTAGGGAGCCCATTCATCAGTTAAATTTAGTAGATCACCCACCAGGTTTGCTGTTCACTGTCAAAGGTAATTCAATTAAAACTCCACAAGTGTGACTAACTATTCGATGGTAAATATGTTTAGCAGCTGTGTTGCTGTTATCTTCTCCATCCTATTGTGTCTGTGAACCAGCCCCGGCGTAGCATGTGACCGAGCCATATACCTTGGCTGATTAATGTACACAATGGTTTTGCAGCCGTGCCAAAAATTAAGTCCAAATGTCGTCTTTGGTATGCAATGACATGCAAACATCTAAGCGTAATAGCTTCAGCAAAGAAAAAAGCCTCAAAAGTGTGGAAAGGCAGCAGTGGCTACAATGGTTGAATTGACTCCATGCATCTCTAGGTTTTTGGTCTTTTTTTAATTTTAATAACTTTCAGAAGAATTAATTTTGGATTTTCAAATCCATTGATAGTTTGGGATCGCCTCGTTCCTACTTGTGAATACCCGATTTCCCCTTAGCTGTCAGTTGGAGCTCATAGGAAAGCCACCCAGCGTGACTTTAGCCCATCACTGAAGCTGTGTGTAGACCAGGGAGACAGGGCAGCGCTCTTGGGGCAAGGTGTTTCCATCAAACACGGGAGGCTGGGGAAGCCTGGCTGGATTCTCCAGGCTAAAAACCGGGCTTTGGCTCTTCTTGTCTGCTGGCATCGGTCACTTGGACGTGGTTTGGTAGCAATTAAGCGCATCGTTAGTGATCCTGTTGTACACCACAGGACAAAATGGTGTGTCTGCTTAAGAGATTAAAGACAAGCATCATCTGAAAAGCACAGGTAAAGAGGACAGGCATCCCTCAACCCTTCACCCTTGAAGACCAAGGTTCACATCCCACTAGGGCACAAATAAATAGGAGACAGGACTCCCTTGAGTCACTGCTGGGGGGTTTATATTCACAGTGAGACTATTCTGGAGCCCGACAGACTTGTCGGTCGCGGGGATGGGAGAGGATGGGTGGGATGCAGGCTTGGAAGGGGCTGGGAGCAGAGGTGCACAAAGAAACCCCTCAAATCACTGCCCATACACAAACCGGCATGTATTTACTTACGGCGACTGCCTAAAATTATCCTTATAACATTAATTGGGCACCGACGCAGAGTTTTTAATAGCGTCCATTGCACAGGTCCCATTTCACCAACTTACTCTGCAAGAGTCGAACCCCACGCAAACACTGAAATTTTCCAATTTCCATGTGGCTGTAGAAAATAAATGAGGTCCCGCAACTCCGCAAACCACCACCCTTCCTGCACATCTTTTATAAGCAGGAGGAGGAATGCTTGTGCGGTTTGGTAAACAGTATACTGAGAAAACATCCGGATTTCCCAAACATCACCATAAACCCTTATGAAGGGTTTGGGAATACCTGCTCTATTTAATGCTCTAACCACAGGCCAACTGAAGTTGTAAAGCTTCAAGAAAAGCATTACATTTGAAAGAGAACCCAGAATATTCTCTATTTGCTGCTTTAAACATACTATAGACAAGACAGCCCAGGGTTTGGCAAGTATTAATCTTTACCATACAGTGTGTTTTTTAAATATCTGGATGAAAAGCAGTGCCATTGTTAAACGTAATCATTTCCACTAATACACATTGATACCTCTGCTGTCTTCACAAACAGAATTATCTCTGCAGAAGAGGTTGTTAGAAGCATACAGTTTGTATAGAGATATCAAGTTTTTAAGCGATGGTCAAATACTTACAGCAACGTAACTGGATAAGCAACGACTTTGATATACGGTTGCTGCCAGGAATCTTTTCTGTTGCTGCTGTTGAATCTTCCCCTTCTTCTGGCTTTAATAAATTAAGGCACCTGCTATACAAATCAGCGGAAATCTGGAAAATCATTAGCACTCCAATGTGGAAACGATGCCCATCACAAAAGAACAAATGGGGTATGTAGCCTACACGGGACTTTAAACAAAAGGTTCTATTTGTCAAATTACTAGAGGAAAAGTTGATCTTACTGTTATGGGCTTTATCCACTTCCAGGTCATATCAATTAGTCACAGCAGTCTCTTGGAGACTGGAACTAATTTACAACACTCTGAACGGGACTGCCTGCTTCTCCTACGCATCTCAGGCAAACGCTGGGGCTTCATACTGGTCCCTGCAACTGAAAAATCACCAGCAACAGAAACAGAGCTTAATGCTTCCAATAGTAACCCATTTTGCAGCAAGAGGAAAAAGAACAAAGTGAAATATCTTGTATAGAGACTCCGGAATTATGTGAAACTGATCTCTAAAAAAAGAAAAGAATTCTTAAAAAAATAAATTAAAAAATTGAGTGTCTTTGAAGGAAGTTTTAAAATGTTTTACTATCCCCGACAGCTCATTTTGACAGAAAACGATTGTAATAAAGAATTATGGATCAGACAGTAGGGAAACGAAATAAAGCTGATTATTTTCTTGTGAGATACATGTGTTAGTTGGTATGTAACATTTATTGCTTTAGACTTTTGCAAAAAGATCTCTTCACGCAGGGTTAACAATTTCAGAATATCCTGAGCAATATGCACAGGCTGTCACAACAGTAAACCCCCTTTTAGATTGGAAATATGTGACACTGAGATGCTTTTATCCTCTGAAATCGCTCTTGTCTAGGGAAGAGCTTGAAAGCTGTGGGATGATCTGGTTCTGGCCGCTTCTCACAGCAACCAGCACCATTGGAAGACTTTGGAAAGCTTTCCAAAGAACTGGGGAGAGCTGGGATCCTACAGCCCATTGATTTCCTATCTTGAACTGTGTATCGCAGCTGATTCAGCATGACTTTCTTAATAAAGAGTAGTAAAGGTCAAGTGAAAGCCCGTAAGACTCGCTTACTGCCTCTTCTTCCAAGTTAAAAAGGCTCAATTGGCACTTGAAATTAGTTACAGATTGTTCGCATCGGTCTTTTCCTTTATTTGAATGGTAATGAAGAGAGCTGCTTCCGATACAAGCAAGGCCACTGACCCTTCTTGGGATTTCATTGAAAAAATATTGTTTGACCAAAAAAAAAAAAAGAGCCTGTGCAGTACGCTGATGTTAGTTCAAACCAGGCCTTTGCCACAGATAAATGCTAATGCTAAAGCCAAAAAATGCAATGCATTACACAGAGAGAATCCTGAAACCAACGTAAATACTTCATCAAATCTCAATGTGGGTAACACCTCTAATACAACAAAATTTTCTCTTAAAATACATTTTCCACCAGCACACAGTGTACGTTTCCTTCTGTATAAAATAGAATTATCATCACAGGACAAAACAAAACAAACAACAGCTAAATGAACCCACGAGGACTTAACTAAAAGAGTTTACAACAAGTTTTAAGCACAATGTTATTCACTATCACACTCCTCGCGGTAGATGACAAAGTCCCTAATTAATGCCTAACGACAGCAAAGAAACCTTTTGAAGCACATTTAGCGAAGATGCTTAGATGTCGACACAAATTAGCTGCTGGCCCTGCGCAACGTGTTTTCCAGGTTGCCTTTTGTGCAACAGAGCAGTTTTTAGGCAAGGATCAAAGCCCTGATACAGGCACATCCTACCAAGCTTTGATACTGCCCAGAAACAACGGTGCCACAGGAGACATAGTTCCTTAAACCAGCTTGTGAGGACTCTGTGAAAGTCCTCTTGGTTTTAAGAATTAAAAAAAACCAAAAAAAACACAACCACCACCCCCCCAACTTTATGTAGGACCTACACAAAAACAAAGCTTGCAGCTCCCTCTGCTGGGTCCCAAACAGCAATGGACGGGGAAGAGAAAAGTGGAAGGTTCCTAGCTCTGGGGAAGACAAACTCAAACCCACACTATCTCCTGCCAGTTTTCCACATGACCCCTTGCTCTACGTGGTAAGGAGAGAAAATCTTCTTAGGTGTTTAAGCATGAGGGATACACTCCATACCAGACAAAAAAAATAAAATCACAAAATTTTATATAAATTATCTTTTATGTTGTTATCCTTAATCTTAATTACTCCCTAAATTATTGTCCCAAATCTTTCCCAGTAGTAGCCACTTTATTTTCTTCTTATACTGTCTCCATAAAGATTTAATTTTCTGACTATCTTCTTGCCGGAAAATATTGATGACATTACGACATCTGCTTTTTATCCACGTACTGAGACCCGCCAGCAAACAGCCATGTAACCTAGGAACACATCTGAAGTAAGTTGTCTGTACAATTTTATTTACCACTTGCAGTTACATTTACAAATTGTCCCGTACAAGTAAAGCAGTTTTCAAAATGAACTCTACCAGAGCTACAAAAGTTACTCGTCTCTATACATGTCACCAGCTTCAGAATTGATTTCTGTACACAGTTGCTGATTATGTTTAACAAAAGTTCACTATTTTTTGGCTCTGAGGATCTCCACAAAGGCAACTTGATCATTTTATCCTACTGCAGTCAAGAAAGTTCTTGGTCTTCCTTTCCTTCCCTCTCCTTTCATCTGAAGCTCTTCATGGCTTTCAGTTTTGGAATTCAAATGAATGAAGACTAATGCTACCATACACCAGCAGTTTTAGTAACCAAGGGAAAAAATGGCGAGCAAAACCATCTTGCAACATTTCAAGCAATGTTTCACTTCAGATGTGTCTGCTCATAAGCATAAATATTGAAATATTATCTGGTAATAAGATTACATAAAAGCACATTCAATTTATAACATGAAATGAACTTCTACAAACACATAGAGTCAACTTACAAGAAATACCGGCAATATAAGAGTGAGGAGCCAGAGTTGTACAGAAGAGAGCAAATGTTTTGAGGAGAGCCTGAATGGAGGAAGGATACGAAACTCAAATAATGCTCTAAGGGTAACTTCCAGTTCTAAGAATTTTCCAAAGATGTGGGAAAAATATATACATTAAAAATGTAACTGTTAAAAACTTTCTGAATGCCAGAACAAATGCTTCTAAAGAGAAAAGAAACCGCTTTCCCCAGGAGAGGGCAGGAGATCTCTACACAGAAGCAACCAGTACAAAATGCTGGCCCTGTTGAAACACGCAGCAGTTCCCAGAATGAAGTCAGCAGGGGGAAAAAATAGTAATAAATAAAACCCTTGTTTTAAACACGTATTTCTTCCCCAAGTCAGCAAAGCCTGCCTACCTCTTTGCATCATAGTCCCGCAGAGGTAACGTTCATGATGTCAATCAAGTCCTTAATGTTCACTTGTTAATCCCTTTGAAAAAAAAAAATACTGAAAACTCTTCTGGTACTGGACTTAGCAAGCCTGGCATAAGATCAGAACTACAAAACGGGCTGTGTGTAGCCAGCAATCTAATCGGTCTCATCCCCCTCTGTTTTTAAATTCCTCCAAAGCCCCCAGGCTCACAGCAAGGCAACATACTCAGAAATTCAAATACAGGGGATCTCAGAATTGCTGTCTACCCCTTCAAATAGTTCAAGAATGGCCAGGAACAGTCTAAAAGCAGCATAACCTTCAACACTAAAATAAGCCAGACAAGCTAGCTCAAGTTGTCCAATATCAAAGACTGAAAACCTCAGTAGTTTATGGTACAGTTCCATCAACAAGCAACCGCAAAATAAACTCAGATGTGGATTTATTATATAACAGTAACTTTCCAATCCTATCATGAGATATGAAGTAACTGAATATAAAAAAAAAAAATTCAGCAAGGCAAAGGCACGCACACAAGCAGTTACCACAGTTGTGGGTAACCTGGTTGCATAGATTTACCATGATGTTTTTGTTATGTTGTTCAGAAGGAGGTAAGGGGGAAAAAAAAAGTAGTTTATAGTCCCTTTCCTAAGATGTTTTATTAATAAATTTGAAAGGATATTACCAAGACTACAGATGCAAGTACGTGGTTTTTAAATATCTTCCCATTTCTCCTATTTGCAGGAGGAACATTCAAGATCTCTAAAAGAAAGCCGCATCCAAAAAAATGTAAACAAGTGAGAAGACCACGTTTTAAACAAATTGTTTTAGTTTAGGCTGCCAGCATGAGATACATGATTCCACAACACTTTAGGTTGTTTCGTCTATCTCATTCTCCATATCTTATTTTTTACAGTAGCCTTGAATACTTCAGTATGTAACATCCTGCTAAACCTTCAAAGTGATTTGAATAACACATTCAAAATATAGTTGGAAACTGCTCTGACATGTTTTTGCATGTTTTCACTGAAAAAAAATCGTGCTTGACTAAAAAAGCAATGTTTTTTTCTTTTCTTAAGTATTTCCCCAACACTGGAAAACCCATGTGATCCTGAACACCAGCAAATTAAGAACTAATTGTAAGTCTAGTGCTTCACACCTTCCCTCACCCCTACAAAGATACAGCAAAAACACAAGCCCAGAAAGTCAGAAAGGGAATTGTACCATCACTGTTTATCACAACACACCACAAGCAGTCTCAGCCATAAATTTCTACAACCATTTCTTTACTTCACAACTGCAGCCAGAGTTTGCAACTACTGAAAGCAGACAGTAGATTCTCTCTTACTGTGCAGAAATATCCTACTCATCTACTACTCACCTGCCGTGAGGGGCAGAGGAGGAAGAGCTGATCTAAGGGAGAGTCCCAGTTAGAGAAGCCAGGGTTGGGACCTTGACCCATGAAGGAGGACTGTGAAGATCTGAACCTGAGGAAGAGCACTTCTGTATTTTTTCATATATGGAAGAACACTGAAGTGTGGAATACGGTCACAAGACTTGCTCTTATATATAAAAACAGAGACTAGATTAAAAGCAAAGACAGGGTAAGAAGGAATGGAGAAAAGCAGGCTTCAGTTACTTTATATAAGGCTTCTCAGCCTGAGCCTAAAAAAAATGGATAGCATGAGTTTCCCATGAACAGAAACTAGATGTTATGTTGGTAGAAATAGAGGTGAGTGGCAGAACTGGCTGCACTCCAGGATACTGAGAAGAAAGCAAAATGGAGAAGCTACACCACCGGACATGAAACAACAAGCAAGCCGCCACATTCAACAAAACTGACAGAGAGTTGAAAAATATATTTTATTCCTCCTGTACTAGAAGTGATGACCCCACACAAGTTCCCAATTATAAGAAAACAGCTTTTGGGAACTCATTTTTTAACTGAGCAACTAATTTAAGCACAATTACCCTAGCTTTAAAAGACTAAAAAGCCCAGACTGAAGTCCACTTATTTAACACCTGTATTCTCCATGAAGTCCATGCCTGCCCACCTTTGCGTGTTCCAGGAGTTTGGCTGTGTAAGAAAATTTATCTACAATAATCATCTGAACTGAATACATCAGTTCTCCAACCATAAACTGTTCTCATAATTTAAAAAAATCACTTCATAATTTAAAATATATATCAATGACACTCTGCTTTTCTTTTAGCTAGAATGTACCAACATTCCTAGCTGACTTTGAATATCAACTTGATTTTGTGAAAAAAGCTTGCGAAAAATACATCAACTTCAAAATGTACAGAAAAGGACATTAGAGAGCTGGTATTTTTGGGTTACTTAATGTATTTTAGAAAGAACAGCAAGCCAGGAGTGAAGTACCCTATATTACAAATATACCCAAGCCATATGGTATACACCTTTCTAGCGTAGTGAAGGGTTAGTTACAGAAAGAGTATTTTGAAAGCATGTACAAAGAACTGCAGCTTCGTTTAACTTAAACTTGATCACGTAGGCGGGCCAGTCTCTGTGACAGCTCATCCTGCAGAACCATAAAACACAAAGAAACCAGCTATCAGTAACATGACAGTTAATTTTTGCAAAGTCCCGCAACGGTCAAGCAATCTCATGTCCAAATGACAAGGAATTATCTCATGTGCAAGTGTGAATAAGACTTGCTTAAGACCTCAAGAATGGCTGTACCAGGTGAAACCAGAGGTGCATACAGCTATCTTATCTCCAGCAGTGGATACCTAGGAAGGAGTTTCAGAACGTATCAAGTAGAGATAGAGCTGGGTTTTGTTGTTTTGGGGTGTTTTTTTTGATGTATTATCTTTGCAAGTGCAAATCAGCTCTTACAGAACTGCATCCTTATCTGGGTGCAGCCTTGACTGACCAAGGCTAGCATCCAGCTGAACTGCTACAGCGAGATAGCAGTAGGTCTATTTGTTTTAGAGGGCCTGGTACAAGGTGAAACAGAACTTTTCAAAGAATATGAAATACTGGGGGCTTCCCAAACATTGTTCAGTTATGATAAGGCTCTCTAAAGCCTCCTCCACAAAGACAGGATGACAGAAATACACTATTCTCTTTCCATTCCCTCAAATATATTCCCCTAGAATATATTTCCCTAGAACGGGAAAAGCAACTCACCAAAAGATCTGTGCAACCTTGACATCAAGATCTGCCCAGGCAGAAGAAATTCTAAGCTATCCATCTACAGCAAATGTGGAATCCATCCCATAAAACCTTTCACACATTAAAGGGCAAAAAGCCCAAAGGCCTCATGTATGCTACAGGAGATAGCTGGATTAATTAAACTTGGAGTAGGTAGGAGAGTCAACTGCTTGGAACTCTGCGAAATAACTACGCAAAAATACAGCTGAAACATCTACACCTTCTGGATTTATTAAGCAAACATACTGTTAAAATTATTTTGATTGCAAGACTGTTTTAACTACACGCTACTTCTTTTGGACAGCTAAAATATAATTACAATTTAGCAAGCCTGTTTTAACCGAGTGAAGCATTAATTCTCCTGTCACGTTTCTCTAGAAACATTGATTTCAACTGAATCTAACATTTACCTGTTCTGCTGAGGCAACGCTTGTACCAACAGAACCTGTCTGTCCTTGAGGTAGTTCCATGTTCAGATCAAGACTAATAGGAGAAAACAAAACAAACAAGTCAAGTATACATGGCTGAAGGAAGAAGCACAATAATTGACAAGCAGAGTAATACTGAGATAGCATGAGGCCACCAGGATCCTGTGAACATTGAACTCCAGCTAATTAGTCAACTTGATCAGTACATTTGACTCATTACCAAGACTACAAGTCGTATGTTATAACTGGCAGTAGCTATATAAATTCTGCTTAATGAGGACTGAGCAAGATTTCTGTTTAACAGAGGTATACCTGGCATACTATGAATGACAAAAAGTTCACTCAAAAAAAGTTTTACTTAAAAATTTGTCAAAAGTATTTAACCTCAAGCCAACAGGGCGACGCTTCCAACTTACGCATCACCAAGAAGGCAAGAAAAATTCTCTGAAATATTTCAGTATACCCCAAAGGCTTAAATATGTCCTGATGACCTGTTTCGTAATGTCTGGCTTGTGAGAGCAGAACTACAGGAAGTTTTAATGTGGTAAGAGAGGGAAACAAAAAAAAAAGAGAGGAAAAGTGTGGAGAAACATGGCAAGGATTGCTAATGCTAAAGCCAGTCCAAGTAAGTAATAAAACACTATCCTGACAGAAGTGACATGTGATTTTAGGCTTTTGCACAATGACCCCTGCACCCTGACATTTACAGTAGCTTTGAGTAAAAGCAGAACGAAATGCCGGCAGCTAAACTATTACAAGAGTGATGCCCACAGGCGAAAGGAAAACTGTGATTCTTCTCTGCTTCCAAGAGACAAACACATATAAAACAAGGATATCTAACCTTTGAGTTAATCAGGAAGGGCTGTCGGAACCAAGATTTATTCAAGAAATAATCGCTCAAAATTTTACTTACCCTGCTTCATCTGCCATTTCCTGTAGAAGCATATCCACTTGGTTCTAGGATAAAGAAAACAAAATTGATTGCTGCATGTTGTAGTTTATGACCAGCTCTTCTGTTAAGTCCTGACAGAACAGAAATCGTTTTAACAAAACTGATTGAAAGGTGGATGTCCTTCACAGAACACTTTTGTGCTCAACCACCAGAGGGCCCTGTATGAACTCAAACAATAATGAGTAGAGGCGCTCAGCCTGTTAAACCCCCATTAATTGAACTCTAGCTTCTGAAATAATGCTTCTAAAGAATAAAACTTATCTGTAAAAAACCCAAACATATACTTGAATATTTTAAGCGTTATCCGCTGCTGATTACTGGCTACTAAAATACTGCTTTGCACAATATGGGAAAAAGCCCATCTCCAATAGATTTGGTTTATTGGATTCAGGTTTAGGTTTATTTTATTTACAAAGTATTATCTCCAATAAACTTCCTGCTGTGAAAACTTCTGTTGGAATAGGACATTTAGCCCCTTCTGAAATAGCACAAGGGGATAGGTGCTAGGAATTCTTAACTATGTAAAAGCACTGTTTAAGAATTTATTTTAATAAATATATGCCCATAAATTGAAAGTAGGTAATGACAACCTTTCCATCCCACATACTACTACTAATTTGAGGGCGAATAATGTAATTTTGTTAATATCAGTGAGTTAGAACTATTCATATTCTTCATATTCTGCTTTGATAATTAATACTGCGTCTTCTGGTTCAGAAGGTCATTAAGAACTTGTCAAAACACTACTTATTCAGTAGGAGGGTTAAAGTTTTCAAGATATCATATTATATAAAGCCTGCTATATAACAGTGAAATAGACTAAAATACATGTATGCGATCCTCTGTACTTGTGACTATAATTCGAAATAGTCTCTTCATCACAAAGCAAAAGTGAAAAGGCTCCAGTTACTGCTACGTGTCAAAGTAGACAGAAAGAATTAGCCATTTCCACACAGTTTAGACAATTTAAAAATCACCTTTAAAAAAAATCACTATTCTTACTTGTGGAGTTGTTAGTGTAGTAGTGTTGCTCATCGTGTCTTCCATCTGTTGTGTCTGAACATCTAGTGTTTCAAATTGATGCTCAAATTTATCCATTAATGCAGATATCTATTAAAAATATGAATCAAATCAATGACCTGCAGATAACGGAAGAGAAAAACGTCTGAACTGGCAAAAGTAAAAATCACGCTACAATGAAGGCTGCAAGCAGCTCCTGGGGGTCAGAAGCTTGTCCCTCTCCCAGCATCAACTCTGAAGCTGATCTAACACTGCAGTTCAAGCAGGCTGGTCAGCACCCTGCCCAGTCAAGTTCTGAGCAACTCCAGTTACAAGGACCTCACAAACACACTGGGCAACCTGTTCCAGAATATCCAGTGAGGATACCAACCTCACTGCAAAACCTTTTCTCTTGATTGGAATTTCCCTTTTTAAAACCTGTGTCCATTGCCCTTTCTGCTTTTCACGTCCACCTCCAAGAAAAGCAAGTCTGTTCACCTTTTCCAAGTTCATGCTCTTCAGTGTGGCATCCATAGACTTAACTACCCCTGCCATTGACTTCGTTACCTGAAATGAGGAAAAGGAAACTATTACAAAGAAAGAAGTGTGAGCAGTTTCTTCCCAAGCTCTCTTGTCTCTATCCACAGTTTCTACAGCATCAAATAGTAGGGCACACACTATTGCCGTCACTTTTTTATAGCTCCCACCATTTCAAATTCTATAAATTAACTCAACCACTTGAAATATGCATTCTGAGCTGAAATTCACTAAAAACTGAGGTGTATATGGCATTAACTTTTATGGGTCTTGAGACCTGTCAAATGTTTAAGGCATACAGATCACATGGCAGAATAAACTCGCTAGCTGAAGAGCAGTAGAGCTAAAAAAATTTCTGTAA
Organism: Phaethon lepturus; assembly: GCF_000687285.1. Classification (NCBI taxonomy): domain Eukaryota; kingdom Metazoa; phylum Chordata; class Aves; order Phaethontiformes; family Phaethontidae; genus Phaethon; species Phaethon lepturus. Next base: position 3,197 of record NW_010555115.1, on the reverse strand, counting down.
TCGCACATCCTACATCATGGCTGTATGAATTTGCAATTAGAGCGGTATCTTTGCAAAATAATCTTAACAGTATAACCACCAAAACACGCTGCATCTTCAGGAGCATGAATAGTAACAGCTAACAGAAGTTACCAGCTGCAAAATAGTACGTAGTGATCTATTTCTAAACAGCAGCTGCCAAGGGGATTCCAATACCTGATTTACTATTGGCTACGTTTGAAACCAAAACCGAACCTTTTCAGCTCATTATAGATAGAATTAAGTAACTTCTAGGAAGATCAGAGGTCTCAGCGTTGCAAGAGATTTGTGAAAACAGACTTACCTTGCCCATTGTCACTGCAGTCTGAACTCTTGCTGCTACAGCATCTACCCTGGCACTCATGCGCAAGAAATTGATGGCTTGATTCTTCTGGCGGATTGCATTTTCCGCATGTATTCGGGCGACTTCCATGTTACCCTTCTGAATCGCCTGTTGAAAAACGAAAAAAAAAAAAAAAAAAGGCATTTTAACCTTCCCTGCTCTTGTAAACATGATTTCTGAACAGCTTATTTCATTTTTTTAAGTAAGCATCAATTCATCGCAATATCTTTTCTATTAAAAGAGAAAATAAAACCCTCCCTCCTCCCCCAATACTTCTCAAACTTTTTCAAGATGTGAACCCCTAACTTCTTTCCAAGGAAGGGAACCCGCATGTACTTCAAGTAGGAGGTTTTACAGAGCTACAGAAACATAGTTTTCTCATTCCTAACATCGTTTTCAGTTGGTATGGTTGCATTTCATGGACAAAAATACAGTCAAATAAATTTAGTCTCTCTCTTTAGTACTTCAAGGACTCAAAAGCTATTATGAAGTTCCTCTTCATAAGACCTTTTAATACAAGATGATAAACATTAAGATTAAATATTTTTAACTTTGAGAACAACAGTCTCTAACAAAATACATACAAGACAATCTTGTCAGGAAGCAAATGCCACAAGCTGTACAAGAGGATACACAAGAATGTATCCTCACATTTATTAATAAGTATGGGAAGATTCAGAGTCATCTATTTTAAATTGCAAGCATCTATTGCAATATTATCAGCAATAATCAGGAAAATGGTAATAACACCAGAAGTTTTCCTGCTACAGTATGTAAACAACAGATCTAAAGAGCTTGTTTCAGACTCACTGCTTACCTTCTTAATTTTAGCTTTCTCAGCCTTTTCTTCTTTGTCGCATTTTTTGGAGTTCCTGTTGAGTTCCTTTGCAGCAAACTTCAAATTAAACAGGTGTTCTGCAGCGCAAGTTAAGGGTTCAAGAACAAGATCAATCCTTTCATCGCAGTATTTTGCTCTCCTGTTCGAAGTGCTACCCAACCTAGCGTATACTGTGTTTCCCCACTAGTGATATTTAAACTTGGAAAATGTTATTTAAGCCCTTGAAATTCACACAATAAGGAGACCTACCAGGCTGCTTTACAATTATAATGTCACTTATCATCTGGGTAAGGCCATAAAAAAATAAGTTCAGAGCCCAAACTGGCTCCATTTTTCACACTGATAAATACAACAAAACAAACATCCCCCAAGAGGAACCGGAAGTCTTACTCTACCAGCTACTTTCACTCATGCACCCAGAGTCCTCGACTCTCAGGGAGATGGAAGTGCAGTTTACTGGCCTGCCTGGAACCTCCCTATCCGAAAAAAAAAGCCACTGAGGAACAAGAGACAAATTAACAGTGGAATAGCAAACTGCTTTGGCTGACCAGGCCCAGGTACAAACCAGGAGGCAGGGCTGCCCTTTCAAGCCACAGCATGATCTCAGGTTTAAATTGCTCATGCAGCTCCTTTAGAGAGCAGCTTCCCAGCCCTGGGTCATGTGAGTGATTCTGGGGTCCCTGACAGCTGTGTCATCTGTGAAAGAATACTTAAGTCAGCAAGAAAGACTTTTCTTTTCAAAAAGTTCAAGTCCTGCTTAAGCCAAAAGCTCTGAGAAGACAGTAGAACATGACTTCGTAGGGACTTCAAATGATTGCATTAAACTGTTACTGACAGAGAATAAAGTATATGCTGTACAAATAACAATTAAAAAAAACATATTCTTAAAATGCTGTTGATTAAAGTTTCAAAATAGTATCAGTCTTTCTCAAAGATAATGGAAGCACAAAGCTCTATTGGCTTCTTTCATGCCACCTTTTGATATCCCAAGAGGCAGATGCAGCAAGTACTAAGATGCTTAACAGTTAAATGGAAGCAGATAAAGCTAAAAATTATGGGGTACTTGAAGTTTCTTTAATATTTTGAGTATATAAATTATTCCGGAACTGTTTTTTTTCTCCTTTAAAGTCCAGCCATGCATCTTAGAGCTCTGACAGCAACCTGAAGACATTAGGAAGTCTGTTATCCTATCCTATAAATTTAATCACAAACAGGCTACAAAAAGCTAACAGCTGTGTCTATATATCTAGGTGATCTATTAAGGTAGCTACCAGTAACACTAAAATTGCAGCTTGTATTTATATTTCTTTGCTTAGGACACTGTCCCTTTGAGCAGCAATAAGTATATTGCACCGAGCCACAGATTAAGTAATTTACCAAACACGAAAATACCTTTAGATTGTTCATTCAACCTGTCAGAGACCAGAACAACCAGGTAAAACCATGATACCACCTATTTACACCAATTGCACTGAAAGAGCATTTCAGAGCAGTTTATTTTGAAATATATTCCTGAGTTACTCACTTGGAGCATTTACATTTGACATTAAAACAGCTCACCCTGCCACCTCCACAGCTCTTCCATCCCATGATGAGCAAACGCTCCTCCCTTGAACTGCCTTTCTCGACGTGCCGTAACCCAAGCGAAACCAAACTTCCACCAGGAACCGTGACTCACAGTCACCTGCTCCAGCTCCCGTCAGTCCCCACCATAACAACTGGCCAGGCCCAGCACAACTCAACCACACCAAGACCTCTGTAATCTTCAAGGCTTTTTCTTTTTTTCCCTACCCCTGTGCATTAAGATGGCTTTATCCAGCAAGAAAATTTAAATTTGCCCATGAGGATTTTCCCCGCATGTAACTTCTTTTCAACAGCAGGCCACACCGCCGGGTTTGTTCAGCTGACAGCGGTGGCTGTTTGTGGGGGCAGCCGGCGAGGCTGACATGGTTCCAGTGCCGACACAGCGCGGGATGCATGGCACGCCGGCTGTCCCCG
>NW_010555114.1:0-6685 GCF_000687285.1 Phaethon lepturus | reverse complement strand
ACTTGGCCTTGTTAAACCTCATACTGTTGACATATGTAGAGAAATGTAGAGAAAGGTAACGGAAAAGGAAGTGGAGGCAAATGAAGTCACCATCTTGGAGCTCTGGGGGAGCCCTGGGAAAGGATGCATCATCTTTATTGAAAAAGCAGAGCATTTTTTTCAGCTGTTTCGCTAGCAGTTATTGTAAATCCTACCACACCCTTACAGTAGATTCAGGCAATCAGAAATATGCTTTTCCAATGGACCCTTCATGTTCTTACTCCTCAACCCAGTCTTCTCGATGAGAAGTTCAAGGTGAACAATGATAATTTACTCATTTACCCATGAGAAGGATTGTGTCCTCACTAGGCTGGAATCCTCACGCCTGATTCTTCTCTTCTTTGTGCCAGCATAAAGCCATGGACTCCAATGGATTGAGCTATTTCTACCGTAATCAGAGAGATGAGCCCAACCACATGTTTTTGGCTTTTCCTTGCAGTCCTGCCCTTGCCTCCTGCCTTATTCACTCTTTGTAATACTACTTCCCCCCACCCTGCCCCCCCCCGTTTCAAAGCTTCTCCAAGTGTGGCTCACAGGGATCTGGCTGAGATGAAGTTCTCTCTCTCTAGGGCAAAAAATGCTGCAAGTTATCTAAGCCTCATGCTGCAGGTGAGTACTTGCTGCAGTTACGTGGGACAAGGAGTAATCCATTTCTCAGTGAGCACTGGAAGTGGAGGGAAGTTTAGGAATCCCCATGCAGGTAACACTGCTTGAATTGTGTGAAACGAGCAGCAGCGAACAACTTCAAGCCCACCACTCCAATTAGATGAATCTACCAGATGGAAAATTACTTAAAAAGCTAACAAGACTGTCATGTTTTGCTTGATTTGTCAACATGTGCCTTCCAAGCATGTTTGAAAGCAAAACAAAATGAAACAAAACAAAACAAAATCCTCAGAAGGCCAGGGAAAGCAGAATTAGAACTGGGCTTTTCACACATGAGACCAAAACAAACTGCCCACATTTGCAGACTCAGTCTTCACTGGCTATTTAGATGTAAGGTAAATTTTTCAAGCCTTGCATTAACTGCTGAATGAAAGGGATTTCTTTATAGTTCTTTACAATAATTATATTTTTAAAAGAAAATCAGGTGGGACAAAAGGAATAGATGCTATATGAAAGCCCATTTGTACTTAATACGTCAAAGAAATTGTTTAAGGTTCGTTACTTCTTGGTGCCACCATCTGATTAGGTAACTCACCATAAGTTACGATGGGGATAGTTCTGACTTTGCAGATGTCTTCAAAACCATTACGTCCTGCTGTTTAGGAAATGCTTTGTTTACTTGAAAAAAAGCTTTTCTGAATTTCTTTACGTCTGGCATATTTTTTTGTATTGTACTTCCCATAAGAGCCAAATGGAATGGGCTTTTTGACTCCATTGGTACATGTTATGATCATGGTTTTGTTAGAGGTTTGCATATTCCAAGCACAAACATTGACCATCCTCAGCTGACAGGTCATTTCAGCCCACGTCTAATCCTTGGAACATTTTGTTCTTGTGTGTGTAAGGGCTCTGTGAACACTGTATTTGTACAAATGGCTATGCACACAGAGCTAACTAACTAATTAACACTAAATGCTGAGGTATACCTAAGCACTTGTGCATGGTGATGGTACCTGGTTATTTTCAAAAACTTGAGTAGTCAGGCTATTGTAGTGTATAAACTAAACTAAAAGGGTTTGCTTCTTTTCCAAAAATGCTAAACTGTTTATCTGGTTAAAAACATTTGGAATATGCAATGTGTAACCATGCTGTTGGAATCACTGCTATTTTAAAAAATGAGGTGTTTACAGACAGCTAATAAGCTTGAAATTCGAAAAGAAGTTCACCTAAGTTTCAGAATTTAGGCTGGCAATTCAATGAATGAGGCTAGGAAAAATCCCCTCCCATGAGCAGTTCATTCCACAGGTGCCTTCACTGAGATTTCTTGCAGATTCTTCCAAAATTGCTAAGTGGGGACCCTCTCAAAGCAGGACAAGACCACTAGACAGGCTCATCTGCAATGGCTTCTTCTATGTTTCTAGCAAACCCAACTCGGGGCGGGGCGGGGGGAAGTGCTGGGGATGCATGGCTTAATCAGAGCAATGGAGCCCTTCACATGAAAAAGAAATTTGGCAGAACGGGAGATGAGTAAGGACTTCAGAATATAGCCCGATGAACAGACTGCATTCCCAAACAGTACCTGGCTGGAACAGTTGGCTTAACTTCTGTGTGCTATAACCATACCTAAGAGTAGGAAGTGATCTAAAAATATTAGTGTTCATATGTTAGCAATAGTGCTTTTGCAAAACATTAAAATATTGTCAGAAAGTAGGGATTAAAGCATGCAGCATAAAGGTAGTGGTTGCCAAATGTCTCCATCTCGTATTGTTAGAAACTCTGAAACGTGCCTGTTCACAAATGCCTTCTGGACATCGATTTCTGCCTCACCGTCTCGCTCCTTCCCCCACCCCCGGTCATCAGTTTTCCTTTGCAGCTCCGTGAATCACAAAACGGAATGCACTCTGAATCACCCCAACGCTCATCCAAAAGGTAATTCCCCAAGCAACTTGTTGCTTGATGTGGTGATTGCAGACAACATATACGTGGCTGAGGCGTGAGGAGTTGCGTGTTACCACCAGACAGTTTTGGCCACCAAGGCCAGCTTGAGCTCAGCTGGGAAAAATACTCCACCTTTTAGAAAGTTTAGCTATTTCCTCCCCTTGATTTTTTTCCCCCCAGATGAATCTGTTTACAAAAAAACCCGTTATTTTAAAGGTGTCTGGAATAATAAAATGTACACAAGAGACTGAAAGGGACGTATGGATGTGGACGCACAAAGATCCTCCAAATCCCTTGAAATGTTACTTTTAATGACCCCGTCTTCATGTTCAAAGAACCTGCACTTCACGGTCATGCTGGGAGACATTTTTGTGACAACTTGATACATCTGAAACATAGATGTAATTTTTTTTTCTAATTTTGGTTCCAAAAATTGGAATAGGTTTAAAATTAAAAAAATAAAAAAAAAATAAAAAAGAAAGAAAAAGAAAGAAAAGTTGACTTTCTCTGCTGGTAGAGCCACCTCTCTTGGGAGCGGCTGGGCTAAGGGTACTCCGGGGGCACAGAGGGCACTCGTGGGTTGGGATAGCACTCTGCTCCAGAATTAGCTCTCCCTCTGACAGCCCGTCTTCTTCTACCCCACGGGACAGGAATTCCTCTCTACTGCCCGTTCTCCTCGTCCAGTCCCTCAGAGGGCATCCTGTCGGTACCCTGCTCTCTCCTCCTGCTGGCTGCTGGCAGGAGGACCATTACATTTTAGCTAGTCATCCAAACTGTTACCAGTTTGGTCTTTTTCCCCTCTCCCTCCATTTAATAACGGGTTGCAATGATGAGGCAAAACTGACGACCCAAATTTGTGCTGCCTACCCCTGATTCTTAATGCAGCCAGGCAGACATCGCCTCTGCCAGGACACAGGAGTTATTCCTCAGCAACAGGTGACGGAAGTTCCTTACACCTTACTTTTTATGTTGGAAACCTTTAAGGCATGTCTGCTCTCCATTTCCGTAGGTGTGAGCATCACTGAGCTCATTTTTGTCTCCTTGTCTTTCATGTCTGTGTACATGGAGCTTTTCCTTCTCCTCTTTCCGAGTCCCAGACAGATGTTGCATGTTTGAGTTTCTAGGAGCTGGTGCCTTGTTTCATTTTAACATCTTTTTGACTGTGCGTGCCTCATGGCTGCCATCCTGAGCAGCACAATGAAAGACTCCCCAGAAAGGCCTTAGATAAATCCCGCTCCCTGTGCCTGCAACCACCTTCATCCTTTCCCTCCGTGCACTCACTGCAACTCTGGAGCGGGGCCTTGGTCTCCGGGGGTGCCGAGTGGGCTCTGGCCCCAGAAAGAGGATTCAAGCCCCTCCAGACCCGCCCAAACTTGCCCAGGGTGCCGCACCATCACCTGCATCCAGCACCCAGGGGCTCCCTGTGCTCGCCCTTCCCCCACCTCTTGGCCAACGCCAAACTCCTTACTTTCACTTTCCTGGGTCTCTTTACAAGCAAATCCCGCTCCCACCTGCCCTTCCTCCTCTTCTTGCTGTCTCCATCTGCTCAGCCTGGCCCTCCCCTGTCCCCATTCCCCCCCTCCCTCCAGCCCCTCTGTGTCCCCCCCACATGCCTGCTTGCAAGCTCTTTTCATGCTGTCTCTGTGCCTGGGTTTCTCTTCTTAAACCCCAGCTGGCATGCATTCGCTCCTCCTCCCGCCTTCTATCCCTTCACAAAATTAGCTTCAATGAGACTTAAACAGTGGCCTCCGCCACGTTCAGAAAAATACCTTTAAACTAACTCACATTAATCTGGAAAACTCACTGGCATCAGTCGTCCAAATAAATTTTTCCAATGATCATGCCGGTCCCGCCTTCATTCACTTTCTCCTCTCTTCCCTCTCACCCTCCTCCCTGTTGCCCTTTCCTCCTGTTTGTTCTCCTTTTAACTTGGGCTGGAAGCTTTTCAGGGCATCTTTATCTCAATCAGAAAGTGCCATGCATGTTGATGAAAGAGAGGATTGAGCTGGATGGAACCCAGACGTCCTGCTAACTCCAGATACCGCTGGACGTGCGACATCTGAGCTGTCTTAGTAAACACCAGCCAGAAAGGATGAGTTGAGAAATTATAACAAGAGGTTTGGCTCGTGTCAAGGAGTGATTTCCTCAGGTAAAGTCTGATAACCTTTGACAACAGCTGGTGTTATGCCCTCCCAGCTGAAGGCGACAGAATCCACCAGGAGCTTCTCGCTGTCTTCCAGCACACAGGAGCAGCACACAGTGCAACCCAGGCTCCCCAAGCATCTCCAGACCTGCAGTGGGTGACCCTTCTTAAAACTCGGGTTGAGAGCATTTTACATGTTCTCCAAATCACCATGCCAGGTCTGGCATTCCTCTCCCACAAACACCAGCCACTGAGTTTCACTGCTAACTGTGGAGCAACAAGCACTGTGCTGCTCAAGGTTTGCAGGCAGGTAACCACATCTGTCTGCCCCACCTTCTCCAATTTGAACTGGAGATAATGTGTATATACACCTAAAAACGAGCTGGGAAGACTATTTTTTCCTACCTAACATACAGAAGAGAGTAAAGATGTGTAGGTCACTTGATTACTTGCCTAATGGTAGCACTCGGGAGGGCACCCCCCCGCCGTGGGGACCCACGCGCTGTGCAACCCCTGCTCTGGCGAGTCCGTCACCCAAACCCTCTAAGGATGTTCCCAGTGGGAGCAATTACACGGCTGGGAAGGCGCGGAGCCCAGGGACAAGAACGAGAGGTGAGGATGGCTCCTGACCTGCTGTGAAGGGGGAGGGAACCAAGAGTCCTGTGACAGAGGCACGGTTGACTCTGCTGCCTATTCCTTGAGCTGTCCCCGATGGCGATTTGAAACCGTACAATTAATGCATAATGGGTTGCATCAACATAGTAGTCTAGCGTCAAACACAAAAAGCAGCGTGTGTTTGCATGTTGGCAGTGTGTTACTGAATTAGCCTCTTCAAAGGAAGAGCCGAGATACGAAAACAACTTCCTTTGCAGGGTAGGCATCAAAATCAGTGCAATGGAACAAAACTAGAGTGGAACCGGTATCTCAGGAAGCTCGTAATAGTAACAGCATTTCACCTTGAGGCTGACCAGACTAATCATGTCCAATACAGCACTCCTCACTCCTTGAGAAAAGGGATGTCGTTTCATTCACAGGGAGACGTTTCTGTCAAGTATATCTCTAACCTTTCTCTGTGCTCTGATGGCTTTCTGGTTGCCTGTAGGGCATTAATGGTCACAATTCATTTCTATAAAAGGGAGGGCAACCACAATTCAAAAACATCTCTAGCATGAAAAATTATTAACAAGTCTTCTCAGTAGTTCCAGTGGAAGAAACACAGGGCTGAACTGGCTTGCAGACTTAACCCCATTCATTTGTAAGAGTCCTTCCAGCCAGCATAGAAGAAAACAAGGCCATGATGCTGCTTCTGTGCCTAAATCTCAGTCCAGGCCTGCCAGGCTCCAAGCTATTGGTGAGGAGCAGCTGGAGTTTCCACAGCTGGGATGACTTCAGCATCTTGGTGGCACTTTCATGGGCCAGAATTTCTATCACAAAGAGCAATCCCAACCTCCCATCTGAAAAGTGACTAACTTTTGGGAGACTGATTATCACTAACCATTACCCTGAGAGGAGTCTCAAGACTCCTCCTTCCAGTTTATTGACCTTCAGCTATTAACAGGTTGTCAAGAACTGCATTTTTTTCATGGAGAAGTTTTATGAGAGGGTGTAATTAATCAAAGTACCCGACTGCAAGAAAGTGCTAACACCCACGAAAGCTAATTTTCAAGGACTTGTAAAGCATCATGCACCTTTTTAACAGTACTGGAGAAATCTACAGTAATAGCCCAATAATCCATTCTTCAGTTTTTCTCTCTGCTAGGCCAGCAGAACCCCAGGCACTGTCCTGGAGTTTGACAGAGTGATGAGAGCAAACTGTGTTCAGCAGCCATCATACGTTTCCTTAAAGTCACCAGAATTTTACTGTAACTTTTTATTTCTCTTTCACTAAGAAGAGCCTTGAGTTCTATATCTATGAAGTAGATATACTTGTGGCTGGAGAACAGCCCGGCGGAAAAGGAC
>NW_010555113.1:1940-22944 GCF_000687285.1 Phaethon lepturus | reverse complement strand
GAGGGAGCCCCCCGGGGCGGGCCGGGCGGAGTATCTTAGAAATAAGTGAAACGAGAATTCGTTTTGGTGTTGTTGGGTGTGGGTTTGGTTGGGGTTTTTTGTAGGGGGGAGATTTTTAATCTTTATCGCACCTTGAAAACTTTACTGGTTTTGGTTTGGTTTGGGTTTTTTCGTGGATAGAAAGAGATTCCACACGTGCCAGGAAAGAGCTGAACTGTATCTTGGAGGTGATGTTGTTAGTACCCGTTTCTGACCTGTTTCCGTCACCTGTAAAGCCGCTCTCTGATAAAGAATCATGCTCAGATGAAGAAGCGGAGCTTAGGGTGTATTTAATATTACGGTGTGTTATGATGTCCTAAAATAACCGTCACAGAAATCACAGGAATTTGCAGCGGAGCAATGACCAGGGCCCCAGCGGGATGATCTGAATTTTGTCAGAGCACCTCTATTTTTTTAAGACAAAAGATGAGATCACAGCAGCTTAGAGAATCCCATCTGTTACATTTTTATATTTTGACTTACTGATATATTTATTGCCCTCCCTGCCCAAGAAATTAATAAAAAATCAAAAAAGATAAATCCTGCACTATCATTCCAGTCTTACCTGCATGGCGACTGGCCCAAAGAAATGGGATCATTAGAGGGCATTACACTATGTGCATGTGCTGTGAACTGTTTCAGCCACTTGGCTTCACAGGCTCAAGAATTTTGGCAGTTCCCAGTGGCTACGGAGGCTACCTGCTACCCCCCAGGCTGCACAGGAGTCTCAGCAGGACCTTCAAGACAGCCATTCTGCCTCCAAACGCTCAACCCCACGCGCCCAGAAGGCCCTGGAGCAGAGGCTGGGCTGAAGTGTGAGTGGACTCCCCTGCCACAGAGAGCGTGGAAAGGGAGAGGAAATGGAGATGTGGCTACCTGCAGCTGTCCTGTGCTTCCTGACCCCAAATAGCTCCTGGGATATCCCGAAATAATCAAAGTTGAACTGAAAAGCTGGAATGCCTGTGATGGAAGGAGAAGACAGCTCTACGTGGCTGTGTGGGGAAGGGGGCTGAGGGAGAGAAGCAGCGGAAAGCGAGCAGGCATCCAGGGGAGGCTCTCTGTGCAGCACAGGGAACGCTTTGGACGCTAAGCCACTCTGGCCTGGCCTTTATCTCCCCGTGTGCCCGCCTGTTCGTGAGTGCTGGCTGTCGGCAGTGCTGGAACCTGACACAAAAACGTCGCAGCTTGGCACGGCTTTTTCCAGTGGGTATGAGAGGAAGCAAACTGTGCTTGATCACACGCAAGATACAGCCAGAAATGTTAGCTGCTACGGGAACAGATGACGCCTGGCAGAAAAATGCGTGGATCCAGCCGTCAAAGCGTGCTTCAGCCGAGGAGCGCTGACCGGAGCTGCCGAGGATGGCTGCGCTGCAGTCGGGTCGCACAGCAACCCCCTTCTCGGCGTGCCCTGCCAGGCTGGGAGTCGGGGCTCCGGGAGAAGGAGGTCGGGCTCTGCCAAAAAGCTGGGGCATGTTGTAGGAGTTGCCTTGGTTGCTGTGGGAACGAAGCTGGCTCTGACCCTGATTGCGGGCAAAGCGTAGGCTTTTCCAAGATGGATTTGGGTGCGGGATTCCTCTGTGACACAAGATGTTTACTCATCTGACAGATAACCTGCTGCTGCTTGCATCTGGTAAACAGGAGCGCCCTGGGTGCTGCTTGTGTCAGAGGGGTTTGGAGGTGCACATCATGCCTGCGGGTGCAAGGGTGCTGTGGGCCCACGCTGCAGGGTTTTGTGGGGTTGGTCCTCGCAGCCTTAGGCCACCACCTCGGGGAAGGTGCTTTCCCAGGCAACTGGAGGGAGCACCATTGCGGGGGGCTGCTAGCACCCGATGTTGCCAATGATTGCCTCCTTTCTGCCACAAAGGTCTGTCACTGTCACCCCCTGTGCCACCCCGACACCTCCCAACACCGAGAGAAGTGGGATAAATCAAGACGGAATATGGACTTGAAAGTGCCGTGGGGGAATGGTCTAACAGCACCATGACAGTATGGCCAAAAAGCACAGGAAGCTGGGGCTCTATCCGGACAGATCAGCCTACATGAGCCTAGTCTCTTACTTTTCCTAAGTATTACGTCTGACCAAGTCCTTGTTCAGACGTGATGCTGGGCCTTTGGTCTAGTCCAAGTTTTTTTCTGTGAGTTTGACATTAGAGGATCTTCTCTTATGTCTGAAAACTGAAGTATCTGGAGGATAGTGTATGAGAAATTTAGAATATCAGGTAACTGTAACAGAATCAATATGCCTTTTAGGAGTATGTGCATTATCCGTGATGTTCCAAGGATGGAAAACGACAGACTCTGGGCTAGTCACCAACTGCCAGTCTTCATTCATGGCTAGTGTCTTTACTGAATTCATATCTGTCCTTGCTGTTTTCCTTTGTCTTCCCAGAAGACAACTTCTTCACTTTTCAGAAATATATGTAAAAATAATCTGCTTCTTTTTTCTTCTTTTGGTGTAATTTTTGGGGCACAAGAAGAACTCAATTCACTGAACATCAGAAAAGGTTGTGATGATGCCTAAGCAGACTTCAGAAGTCACTCTGTAGCCTTGTTCACATCTTTTACGTGTCCCAGTTTGGTTCTGCCAATGGAGTTACATCAACAAATTCCCATAAGGGAGATACTATTCGTAATGACAAAAGGTTTCTTTAGCTTAAAATAAATGCACCAGTTAGATACTGGAAAAATTTCTCTCATTCCCATAGCAAAATAGTCATTTTGATGGTAAACTCATGTCTACAAGTCAGGTTTTGCAGGCAGAGGTGGCTTAGCGATCTCCATGTGCTCCCTACCCAACTCAGTTATGCCTGCAAGCTTTTAGATAGAGACTGAGAAAACATGACACTAGTCAAAAAATGAGAAATACTATTTAATATAACTATCTTATTATGTCTGAACAATGACATGAAAATATTATAATATTGCAAATATGTTTTCACTTCCTGCAGAACATTTCCAACCTGTTATATAGCATATTTAGCCTCAACTTCTTTCCTAGTTTTATGAGGAAAATAGAGTGTTGGATGTATATTGCATGTATTGTTAATTGAATGCATGTTGAGAAGGAATCTGGTCTTTGATAGATTAAATCAAGTTTTATGCCTTCCTTTATGGGGTGGGGTCTTGTTGCTGTAAACAAGTAATTATTATTAGACACAGGTCAATTCTGCATGATACTATGAAAAGCAGCAATCATATGTTAGGTTTAAAGTTTAATTATATGCAGTTTAATTCTTATAGAAGAATGTTTAAAAGTTGTTCAAATAGCAAAGCCAAGTACTCAAAGACTGGGCGCCTTGTTTGTGTAGTTGTTGAACTTAGCCTGTCTTCATTTGTCTTCATTGTATACATGCCTTATGAAGTAATCATTAATGAAGTTACTTCATACTCAAATTACTGCCTCCTATTTTTACTGTAGGTTGCTTGCCTCCAGTAGCAACCTGAATGAATACCATCTGGTGAATGAGGCAGCTATTCAGTATTTCAATTTCAATTAGTTATATCGTGGCCCTAGGCCTAATGTGCTGTACACTATTAGCACAGAATTATCCTTTTCCTCATAGCCTTTTTTTTGGTGTGAATTCTACTGTCACAGTACCTGAATGTCTCAGAAAAAATATACAAATTATGTTTTTCTTTATAACATCACTGTTAGGCAGAGGGGTATTATTATATTCATTTTCTGGGTGACAATTTCCTCCTAGGACCAGAATTCGTAACAAAAGCACCATAGCTCTTCAGTGGTGAAGTGCCCAATGTGGAAGAGGCAGAACGGCGTTCAGGAGAGGGGCTGACCACCCACAGCACCCATTGCCTCCAGCTGGGACTGCCAGCGTTTAAAACTTTCAGAAATCGGATTCCAGCATGGGGACACTCCTGATGGCTTCTGCAGGGACAGGGTTTCACCTGAGGGATCAGAGCTGGAGCACTGAGAAAATAAATAATAAACAGCGATGACCAAAAAATGTAAAGATGAGTTTAAATTTGCCAGCTTTGCAGAGGATACCTGTACAACGGCTAGGAACAGCTCCATTGCCTTCAACATCTTGAGTACAAATCCAGCCTCTACCTTTTCGCCAGCTGTGGGATCTGCTTCAGAAAGCATTTCGATGCATGAGGAATACTACTAACTTCGGGGTTTCCTGGGCTTGCTTTCCCTTGAGCTTGCATCTAGTGGTACGCTACCAGAAGGGATGACCAAGGACAAGTGTTATTCCTAAAGTTACTGACTCGGTCCATTAAAATTCAGTGTCAGACTAGTTTTAAACTGCCACTGATTGATTCTGGAACTGTTGGTCCTGTGTTCAATAAAAGCTAAGATTTTCAGTGTATCTTGAGCATAATGTAAGCCTGCGGCATCCTTTTCAAGTACATTTCTCAAGATTAAAAAAGCAGATATTGTCACTTGAATGGATTTAATTTAAAATGTTTAGAGTAAGTTTTTAGAGACAATTTCTCTTTTAATTCATCTTACCGAAGACTGAAAGTTGAATGATGCTGGTGCAGAAAGTTGAACTGAACAAATCATAAATATAGCTATTTTCATTTTTCTTGAAGGATGTATTTTAAGTTTTCTATGAATGGCTTATATTCCCATTGCCCAAATGGATTTCTGATTTTCCAAAGAAAAAAATAAACTAATTATTTATAAATACCATCAAAATTAGCCCTCCAAACAATGACTGTAATTGCTGGCTGAAAGAAATTCCACAGAAAATCTCTCAGATTTTCTTTCTTTCTTTTTCTTTTTAAAAAGGAAGACCTAATGCAAACATGACGTAGAAAATTGCTTGGGGGGAAAAAAAAGGATGAAACAGCTTGTCACATAATGGAACTGATTATGCATTATGTTTTTGAAGCAGAAGCTCTAAAAGGAGACATGATAATTGGCGTGCATTCCAGAGGGTGTAGACACACACACACAAAAGAGTACTCAGAAATGTAATCTTAAATAGTTAAAATCGTATTTTATGCTTAAATTCTGTATTAGCATCAGTTCTAGCAGCCCTTGTATGACTTGGGTAGGATATTGTTCCACACTATAGAACATCTCACAAAAACAACAAATAAATTCTGTAATATTTTCCTGACACATCTTTTCACGGCCATTTAAAAATAAAAGTATTGAATTAATATCAGTGGGTCATTTTATCTGTACACACACATGTGCATTTGCATGCAACCACATCCACTATACATATATTTATAATGGGTTTGATCTTGAAGCGTTGTTGTGCGAGTTATATGATATTTAGTAATTTCCAGAAGGGTAAGCCTGATCCAAAGCCTTCGTGGTCAAAGAGATTCCTGGCATTTGATGAGGCTTTGAATCAGGGGCCGCATTACCAACACCAGGAGCTGGCAGCCTTTTTTTTCCGGGTGGTAATGTCACCCTTCCCTGCTGCTTGTCACGGCCTTACACCCAGCAACTTGGTGACCACAGGTCTGAAAAGTAATAACCTCCTTGCCTGCCGGTCTGGAGCTGCCATGGGCTTCAGTTAGGAGGAAATACAAACAGCACAGTAGGTTGGTATGAGAAAATCCCCATTCCTGGTGCTCAGTGTGCAAAGACAAACATCTGCCAAGTCTCCAAGCTGCAGGGGAAAAGGGAGTACGGCACAGGGTATCCAACGCTCACACAGCAGCAGCCTGCTCGTGTTGGGTAAAACTTTGTTTCCTAGGAAAGCTAATGAAAAACACGTAATTTCTGTCAAAATGCAGTTCACTTTTTAAAATTTCTTTTTTTTTTTTTTTCCATGTGAACATAGGCGTATATTGGTGGACGAAGTTTCTGTAGCACACAACAATTTACCTGGAGAATTTAATGAGCTGCTTTACCACCCGTTATAGATGAGGGTGTAAGAAAGGCTTGAACCTGCCCCGCTGCAGTGGCCACGAAGTGCCCCGTGCCGTTCCAGTCAGAGTTGGCATCGCAGGTGCCTGGCAGTATTTTTCCCCTCTTTCTTTTCCCCTTTTTCCCCTATATTTCCCCCGACCGTCCAGGCTGCATCCCCACGTCCCGCTGCCTGGAGAGATGCTGCGGGCGACAGCGGGGGAAATAATATTTTGACGAGTGGAAAAAGGGCTTTCTGTTTAATGTCGCTCAGCTTAAAGAAGCCGTTCAGAAGCAGACTTTATACCACCCTAGCATGTAGAAAACGTCGTTAAAAAGAAAGGTGTTTCTTACAGTGATATCAGACTGAATAATAGTTGATGGGAAAGACATTTAGAATACAAAAATATTGACTGAACATGAGGAAAAAAAGTCCTAATGGTAAATCAGATAAAATATACCAGATAGAGGAAACTGCATTGAACAGGAATTTTTGATACATCTTCAGATTTATAGTGAGTTCTACTTTGCACCTAAAACTGGAATTCAGCGTCCCTCTTATCCGTTGTAAAAAACATACTGTTTGGACATTGAGTAAATATTTTGATAATTAAAATAATAAGGCATCCATCAATAAATTCTATATCTATGTTATTCTTTTTATTATGCAAAATTACTTTATTTACAAGATGACACAGATACTTTTCACACATGAAAATATACAGCTAAAGCAACCAAAAGACCTGAAGAACAAACAGCCACACAATAGACCCCAAAATATTGGAAATAATCATTAAACAAATATATAATTCATTATTTTACCATTCTTGCTTCCTACCTGCTAAATGGAGAATGCCACAAATCAGGCATCTCATTCTGTTGCCACCATATGAGGTGAAACCTTGCTGGTTTGTCAAAGTAAGTGGTGAAGAGAAATGTTAAGACCAAAGTCCACATCACCAAAGTGACTTAAGAACCCATTTTGTGTCAATGGCCTAAATGCTTCTGAAGATCCATGCCTACGTCATTTAGCTTTATGCAAGTGACATAGTTAATTTGACTCACTGGATGAGACAGAAAAAATGAGAATGAATTTGCATCGGGAGAACACCATGAAATCACAAAAACTTGCACAAATGTTTTACAGAACCAGCACAAACCGCATCGGTTTGATCATTTGGACAATCACATACAACATCACACAAGCTGGCATTTCCAGGCACCCCAGTTTTAACTCTGACATGCTCATGCCTTTTGAGGCAAGCTTCATTTCTCATTTGTTTCATTTTTCTTTACATTTCCAGCCACAAATATAACCCTTTAAAGAAGTAACGCACTGAAGCAGAGATGTCTAGAGACTGAGGGCAAAAGCAATCTCTGCACTAGTGAGCCTTGCAGGACATTCTGCGAACAGCTTTGCATGAAAGAACCAAGCGGAAGGGGCACGTACCTAAAAGCCTGCAGTGCACGCCGAAATCCACTCACGAGAAGCAAACTTCTGCACAGTCAGCAGTAATAATGCTCCGAGAGTAGGTGTTTACCTTTCATGCTGCATTAGCTGTCAACAAAACTAAACTTACGCAAGGGCTGAGTGAATTTTTACCTCATTTTGAGTACATGGAAAATTGCCGTTTCACCGAGGAATACTGGTAAATTGCGACATTCCTCATCGTTCCTTCACTAGTTCTCCCATTTCTTCCACCAAAAAAGTCCACCCCCCATGTAACCAACAACAGCAATACATTTCTTTTGCTTCAGACCATATTCTGCAGATGAAGAAACCTGCATCCACCCACCCCATTCCAGTCCCTATTCTCTCTTGAAGCTGCAGGGTCTCAGGGAAAACCCAGTCCCTCTCTCATCATCTCTGATGCTACACCGTCTGCTGACCTCATGAGGGTCCTTAGCCTGGTGACACAGATCCCGGATGAACACACGTCTCCTACAGGCTTTAAAAGACCATCTTCTGGTGACCCAGCCTCCATGAGAGGCCCTGCAGCCCAAGACGTGGAGAGCTGCATCCTCCTTCTGGAGCTCAGTCTGGGCCAAGGCCTCTGGCCCTGCTTGAGCAGGGGGGTTGGACCAGATGACCTCCAGAGGTCCCTTCCAACATGACCTCCAGAGGTTCCTTCTGAACTCAGCCATGCTGTGATCCTGTTAAAAGGAAAAAGCTGCCGTGCCTGCTGGGGATCGTGCCCTGCAGTGCATCACCACCACTGCTGAGGACATGGATGCTGTTCAGAGCAGAGTTGCCCTTCTGCACAAATCACTGCACAGACTCCCGCGTCTGCTGCCTGTCACCTCCTCTATGAAGTGTTTTCCTGATTGTGCAATTTATCCTTTCAGTAGCCCTTCTTTTGATCGCAGGAGTTGGACCAGGCAACCTTCAAAGATCCCATCCAGCCTAAGCCATTGCATGATTCTCATAGCTGCTCTGACAGGTGATTGTATTTTCTACAGCCATCGAATGCTGAGTCTGTTCAGCTCTGCTACTCCATCTTCCCCCTACCGGTATCTCGCTCCATTCCTGGTCTGTCTTCATCTTCTACAACCTTTTTTTCCTTCCTGTCTCCTTTTCCTTTCTCCCATCCCCTTTCCTGTTGCCCTGACCTGTGCACTGGGTGCCTTCCAGAGGACATTGTATTCGAGGAGGTACCCTGAGAAAGGTAAATTGTGTGCGGCTCGAGGAGTGGAGCACAGCCCTCCTTGCCCAGGAGAGGGCTGCCCGTGGAGGAGCGAGCCACCTCCCTCGCCGTTACCCCGAGTGGGGGCAGTGGGTGCCGGGCTGCTCGCCCAGCGGGGCCCTCGGGCCACACCAGGCTAGATGGGTCCCCCGGCCACGGGGTCACCGCAGCCATATCACGGTGACAGAGCTGCCTGTGGGCAGCCCCCACGCCATACCGGCGATTTCACCTCCTGCGTGGCCTTGCCTTTATCTAACCGTGCAGCAAGAAGTTCTCATGCGAACGTCCGTTAGGAATAGAGCTGTTTTCTTGTGAGAAAATCCTGTAGTAGCTCCAGTAATCAAAAGGGGGAGAGTGTCTTTCTATGGACAGGATCTGCTCTGCACAACGTCCCTTAGGAAAATCCATCTGGGCTCCATCTGATGCTGCGTGAACACGGGGTGCCCAGCATCTGGAGGGATGTAAGATGTGATGATCTGCATCGTCTGACACTGGAATCTGAGCAGGTAGTGAGGGACCTGGTGACTGCAGGAACATCCCAGTTAGCTGATGTGGTTCTTTTTGTCAAGGTTGGATTCAGACCCCCAGTCCTCTGAAAGGTAAGTTGAGGGACCAGGGCTGGGGAGGGGCTGGGAGGAGGGGATAAAGTTGGGAATTGCAGGGAGGGGTTTTAAAGTTAGTGTAGGGGAGGGGGCTGTGCAGGAACAGTCCCCCTCGGGCACGCAAAGGGGGTGCGTTACTTTTCAGTGTGACGCTGTGTGTGTTGGGCATGGCA
Organism: Phaethon lepturus; assembly: GCF_000687285.1. Taxonomy (NCBI): domain Eukaryota; kingdom Metazoa; phylum Chordata; class Aves; order Phaethontiformes; family Phaethontidae; genus Phaethon; species Phaethon lepturus. The sequence continues at coordinate 13,613 of NW_010555113.1, read as the reverse complement.
GTTCCAGCCTGTATCTGTGTTCCGTAGCTTGTGTAGTCTGTCTGCTGCGTCTTAGACCTTCCTTGGGTCGCAATGTCCTCATCGCCCTTTGCGCTCAAGGAGCACGGTGTGTGTCTCAGGCAGCCCTGCGAGGGTCTCGAATGCCTGTGCTCATCGGCATAGTGCCAGTCGGGCGCTTCCTTTCTTGCGTAACAAGCTTAAAGCATGGATTGGTCTTGTGTCTTGGAAGTTTCTGGTTGGTCTGCTTTTGCAGCATCATTCCGTGCTGCATCAGCATCTCTGATCTTGAGCTGTCTGTTTTCATGGATCCTTTTTCTGGGACTTCCCTGCATCGCTATGTTCTGAGGTCTTTAAACAAGGCTTCTTGCACATGCTTCATCTCAGTTACAGGTGTAATTTTTGTCACGGGCCACAGTGTTCGACTGCCTTGGGCTGCCACAGATTCTTCCTCACAGTCCTCTAGGTCTTCTCATCTCTGGTCCAGGAGTCATTCTTCTTAGAGAGATTGCTTATGTCTCTCGGTCATGTCATTTGTCTTGTGCGCAGTGTTGGTCTGTGGTGGAGGCATCCATCCTCCACCATCACTGGAGGTGTTCAAAAAACGTGTAAACGTGGCACTTCAGGACATGGTTTAGTGGCCCCAGTGGTGTTGGGTTGACGGTCGGACTTGATGATCTTAGAGGTCCTTTCCAACCTTAATGATTCTATGAGTCTATGTACTCACTATCTATATTCCTCTCCATATCCTATCTCACAAAACCTGCTATTTTATTAAGCCATTTTCTGTTGGGCCTTTCTTGTTGAGATCCATACAAGCCCTGCTCCGTCCCTCTCCTCCCTCACCTCACCCCCTCCCCGGTGCAGAACAACCTCCTCTGCCTTTTCGTGTTCCCTAAATTGTGTCAATCAGTTGCGTTTATACTATTGGGGGGGGCGGGGGAAAGAGCGCTACAGAAGTTGGCAGATCTGTGCTGAAGAGTTGCATGGATGCCTCATAGAGAAAGCAGCTACGCTGAGCCGGGGAGCTGTGTGTCATTCCCAGACTATCCGTGGTACAGTACGAGTGCTTGATAACTGCTACCAAGTCACCCAAAAGCATACAGTAAGTAAGCAAGAAAAGGGGGAGCCGATGAGATGACTTCTACCCGCCCGCTTTTCTGCACTTTGTGAGAATGGCTTCAAATTATTCTGTTTGCAATGGCCTTTTGACTTTTTTTTTTTTTCCGTGACCGTCATTAGCCATTACCTGACTCGTACTGGAAGCACTCAGGATCCAAAATGATGTGCATTTTGCTTCAGCTGTTTTACATGAGGCTTGTGACAGACGGCAGAACTTTACTCTTAATGAGAAGTTTCTCCACCACGGGTCTCCAGCAAGAGAGTGCTCCCTAAGCCTGCTGCGAACCCCAGGTCACTGCCGTGGGACAACCTCGGGTTGGCCTCGGGAAAAAGCACAAGCCCTGGGTGGGTCTGTAACAGTCTGCACAAGCCGTGAGCTTAATAGAGGGTGATGTTACCCCCAGCACGGTTCTACCTTTTAACAATAAGGTTGGCCAAAAAAGGATAAACCTTTAGCCTCAAGGAAAAGGAAAAAAGAAGCTGGCGCGTTCGTGCTGAAGCCAAAAAAAAAAAAAATCGTGTTATTTACTTGGACTTTATTGCAGCCTGCATACAACTGCATCAAACATCAGTCATCGAGTTTTTAGTAGAAGGAATGACTAACTTAACTATAATAAAACCAACATGCTTACTTTATAACACACTACAAAAACAACTAAAATATTAGCAGGTACGCTCTAAAACCATAAAGCCAGCTTCTGGTCATATGTGAATTATATAATCTGTAATAATTCCGTCATACTTAGATATATTTTCCAGATGTATACCAATGGAATTGTTACCACAACCTTTTCCAAATTCTCTCGATAAAAGGCATCAATGTGAATAAGAAATTATGGCGTGAGGTAGTGATTAGCTTTAGGATATGTAAGAGTCATTATGATTTCTATCTTGCATGTTTGTCACTTTCTGTATCAAAATTTATATCTAAAAAATACTTTCTGATCCCCTTTCAAATATGTAACATCTGTTAGGAAGTAAACACAGATTTTCTCAGACTGTATGAAAGATATTGGTGTTCTAGAAAATGCTAAGAAAATGTTTTAAACATGATCTTTTTTTTAAACATGATCCTTTTTTTTCTGAGACCTGTGAAGAGAGTATGTTTTCCTCCTTGCTATTTCCATCACATACAGGAAAATTTTATTTTCCTCTATTAAATCAATTCATAATTCAGAGAATTCCTAAAATAAATCTAGTGTCTCTCTAGACATAATAAGCATTACAGGATTTGTCCTGGGCTGATATCACTTGTTATGCTTCTATTGGAGCATATCTTTGGTTGTTTGCATCTTCTGAGGCTTTGCCTCCAGTCTGTGAGAAAGAAAGTGGCATTTTATTCTTTGCTTTAGAAAGTGTTCGATATTCCTGGTAAACTATGACATAAATCAATTTTGCTTTCTTGCTGCAGTCATATTACATATTACATTATAAAAATCCTCTTCTGATTGTTGGAAATTTGATCTTCCTTTTTCAGTGCTGCATTTTAAAAACAAATGGAATAAATTTTAGGTGGGCGTTCATGAAATGGAAAAAAAGGGTCGTAGGCCTCTTGCACAGTATTTTTCCTTTCTCCTTTTTTTGGCTTTGCTTTTATGGCATACAAACAGGATCTACCTTCCCTGTTTTATCACAGATAATGGCATCCAAATCTTTCCAGAGATTTTATTAAAAAATCTCATCTTCATGTATGTTTGTAAAATACATGAGTTTTTTTCTATATTCTGCAACACTGTTATTCCACATATTGTTATTTCCATCTGTCCAGAACTGTTCCTTTTTCAAAAGAGATCATGAGATGCAATTTGACAATACGTTGGAAGAAGCTTCAATAAAAAAAGAATAACCGGAGTCATTCCGGAACAGTCCTGAGTTTTGTCAGCTCTACGAAAGCCACCCAGCGTTCAGTGAGGCGTTCTGGAAACTTTTCGCGGAGCTGCTTTTGTACCATCTAGAGAGGCTGTCCTCGGCCTCCCACTGGCAGGCTGGCCAAAGCCCTGCACAGGTAATTTTCCTCAGACTTGGCAAGTGGATCTCCTTATTTTCTTCCCAGAAAAGAGCTTCTGCCTGTGGGTTGCTTTTTGCTGTGCTAGGAAGGCACAAGTGTCCTCTGCTAATGAAGTACGATGATAGCCTTGCTGATCGTCGCCCCGCTCCTCCATTTTCTTTCTTGTTCAGCTTGAGGCTGATTTTCGAACCTTTTCAAGAAATTTTAATGAAAAAGAATTTTTGCATGGATCATCCTACCTCCCACTCACCACAATGGTTATGATTTTCTCCCGTTATTTGAGGCAACAATATTTCTAAAGAGGCATTACTTATGTGGAAAATTATTACTTGGAAAAAAGTTTCTTCTCCCACTACTATTTCACAGTTTATCAGGTAGGATGAAGCTAAAATGGCTAATCCTATATCCAGTTTGCAGTCTCTAAGCCACATACAATAATCCTATTTTGAAATCCAGCAACAGAGATAGGAGGGATTGGATGACTCAGACGAATGACAAAGGCTGGGTAAGTATCTGGAAACATTTTCTTGGTCAGTCTGTAAAAGATTAAACAGAGTTTTTCCCAGGGGAATAAAAGAAAAAAAAATTGTCAGTAGCTTGAAACATTTAAAACAAGGTTTCGTGCGATACTTTATAGAGTAAAAATATTGTAGTAAAGCAGATAATAGGCAAAATGGCTTGAAAGTCCTCTCTGATGTTTAATCTCTACAGAAGGGTAATTGGGTATGTGCACAATTACAAATCAAACGGGATGCATGTTGTATTTGCATGAGGTTTTTCTAATCAGTCAGATTTGTTTTTCTGTTCTTCTAATTTGGCTGTAATTAATACCAACACACATTTTTTTTTTTCTGAATATAAACACAGATATATACTGTATTAAGGTTTTAAATCACGCCTGTGATGCACTTGGGTAGTTTCTATTAGTATCAGGGAGGATACCACTTTTTGGTTATGTGTGCAGGTGGAGCAAATGGTACCCGAGTATAAGACCGATAGTCATGCTTTGTTGCATGTGTGAAATTTAGCAAAGGGAATTAACAACTGAAACGAGCGCTCCCACATGAAGGATAATATTAAACAAATCTAGCTTTAAGTCCTGACCTTCCTACCCATAATTCCTGTCAGGAGGCTTTGAAGTTTGATACTAAAAAGCCTATGAAGCTTGGAAACTGAGAACAGCATTTCACAGGTATTAGCATGATAATTAGGAGTCTGTTTTACACATCATTTTAATTTGAAAGTAAGCTGTCAGAGTTTAGATGACACTTTCCTTAATTATATTGAGTGTTTGACATGAAAGTAAATTAATAGCAAATTGATTTCCACCATCTGCTACTATTAACACTGTGAAAACCAGAAGAACTTCAAACGCCGTATCTTTATCCATTTTTAATACTATTTTCTAAAATAGATGTTGCACCTTTGTAAGAAACAGCACAATGCACTTGATGGAGGAATCAAGCAGCCAAGACAGTTCTCTAGAGACAGAGGAGAAAACTTCGGGTCTCTGGGAGCAGAAGACAGTAAGCGGGGCGTGTGGTCGGGATTGAGCCAGTGGCACCACCGCTGCCCGCAACACCCACCGCAAACACGGTTTCCAAAGTGTTACGCGTTCCAGACTGTGTCCTGGAGTATTTTGGGTGCAACGATATAAGAAAGGGAGAGAGTCCCACTACAGACATTCGACCCTCTACAACACGGAGAAAACTGGAAAGTAAGAGCACGCGTGTTCAGGGTTGTCATTAGTCCTTCTTGTCAACCAAGGCTCTCTACATCCCAGCCCGAGATAACTGTCAAGTGTTAGCACCCCTCGGTTTTACAGACAGGCTAATGGAGAGACTCTATGGAAATGTTCTGCCTTTGTTATTGTTGTGGGTGTTTTTTTAATCTCACAATGTAAATTAATTGACAATTTAAATACAGGAACTGTTATCACTTTAATATTTTTCTTACGAGGAATATGTAATTGGAAATTGCTTCCTCTCCTGAAGAGCACGGCTTTCTGTATAAAATACACAATTCATAACCAACAAAAAAGAGTACAGTGAGAACGAGCTACAGCAATAAAGCAGTGAAGGTATTTTTAAGTGCGAATGTTTATTTGCTTTCACAATATAATTTGAAAAAGCTCGATAAAGTCTGTAGTATTTCAAAGGCAAACACCATTCCCCATCTAAAGCTGTCGTTGTTTTGGGTCATCTCACACAGTGGCTATACGCTTCATTTAAAACCTAGGATTATAGTGCATCCAGCAAACACATGCTATTACTGTGATCTGATAAAAGCTGGGACAGGCTCCCTTTGAGGAGTGGCAATTTTGAAATATTCACATTCCTACGTCCGTAACACAGAGGCCCATGCTAAAGCCGGGTCAGGTGTGGTACTAGTTCATGCTAGCCTAGGGGTAAAATGGAACCACCTTGAGATTAAGGTATTCCAAGAACACTTTTTCAAATAATGTGAACACTCTAGCAACATAGCGTTCTCTTCTCATTTTGCTAATCAACGCACAGAACTACTGTGCTTGTGCTGTCTTCTTTACACTGCCTTTGGCTAATGGGTTTCAGATCATTTTAGAGAGCAGATTAGCTAAAAGAAATTCTTTTAGAGAACCTGGAAAAGAATCCAGCCCGAGAAAATAAAAAAGCCCAAATGAAAAAAAAAAAACAGCAACTAAGTGGAAAACAGCCAGGTTGCACAGAGGCAGAGCTCGGCGTCCTGCAGCCAGCAGTGAGGGAGGCACTTACTACCACCAACCTCCAGTGCCTTGCGGGATGCTTGCCAGAACAGGTTTTGAGAATTTCCCATTGCTCTTGTTCGGCGCCACCTGAGCCTTCTCACCAAAATCCCCGTCCTGGTCGTAATGGTAAACAGGGTTAGCAATCTACAGCAGTGATAGACGTTAGGGACTGTGACTCTCTGGGATCCCAAATGGGCATCTGAGCACCTAGGAGGGGAAAAAAAAAAAAGGGGGGGGTTTTGCCATGGAATACAGCATCACCAGTTCCTGCAAGTGGAAGCAAGGCAATTTCCCCAACAGCCTCTGAGACTCCTGAAGCATTACAAAAACATCAGCTTTATGATGGCATCAATGAGACTTGAGAATCTCCTTGCAAAGAGCATCCTTCAGTGACCAGCCAAATGCTCTTTTTTTTCCCCCGTGTTTTTTCTCTCTCTGGTAGTCCTTCTGCGTAACTTGGGTCCCCACCTCACATCAAGACTGAGGCTCAAGTAGCCCCTTCAGCTGCAGGTTTCCTGCCAGAGACACTCACCTGTGACCGTCAGCCACCTCGGGCACGTTGGCTGTTCTGGCCGTGCCGTGAACAGGCTGGTCTCTGCAGGGCAGAGTAGGGACAGGATTTCCATTAAACTTCTGTATCCGTGCTTTTTTGCTCACAGTGACAGTCTTTAAACATATTAATAAGGAATGTGATTTCTTTAAAGCTTCTGGACACCCTCCTTAGAGAGTATATTTTTTAAAGCTTATTGCGTCTTGCTAATTACGAAATGTAATCTAGCGTATAAGTATAGACGTTTAACATATACGCCATCTGCAGAAGGGATAGACATTGATTTATGCTGCAGTGCCAGTTTAAGCTACATGGATCGTAGGTTTATGTAGGTTTGTGAAGATGAAAATATCAGCATTACAAATGATTCTATGTTAGCTAACAACTTGCCAAACAAATTCATTTAGGTCACATAACTCCAGTGACAAAATTCAGGTGACCTCTTTGTAAGAAATATCTTCAATATCTATTAAACAGATATATCTATTAAATACAAATATCTATTTCGTTTTCAGACAGCATTCAGATAGTGCCTGAGAATGGCTTTGAAAGTCAGACTTGTTTATCAATTATCACTTTCACAAAAGAGTAGTTTTAAGTCCATTTTCCCTTCGAGGTCTCTCAAACCAACTGAGAGAAAAGTTTGAATGAGGGAACTGCAAGTAATTTTGCTTTCCCTCTCTTCCTCTCTCTCTTTTTTAAACATTTAAATAAATGGATAGTGGTTGTACTTAAATTAAAAAATGCAAGTACTATTCATGAGCTAAATTTCCCTCTCATGAACATCCCACATCTGATTTTACAGCAAGCCCCAAAAAACAGACTTATAATCCATGATGAATTTTCCTCTGAGCCTTATCTAGTAGTCCCAGATTTCCTTGCTGCTCCCTGGCAGAACATTATATTAGGTGACACATCGCTATAGTTCTCATACACACTCTCACGTAGCTTGACAGGAAGGAGGTCTAGAAGTCCAGAAGACTTGTTCAAAACTTCAGGCAAAAAGATCTGGCCTTCTGAAACAGTCCTCAGGTTTATGCTTGCCATCAGGCATTGGAAGAAGGAACCCAGAAGATAACCCAGGGAGGTTGCCTTTGTTTTCCTTTTATGCCTCTGTGTGTAACCAAACTTAGACATCTTTTTATCAGCTCTTCAGCAGACCATCCTGGATTTCCCATCCTAGTGATCACCTGCTTTGAGAAACTCTAAAGCCAGAGAACCCAGACGTGGCTTTGTAATAATTACAATTTTATCTGGACAAGTATGTGAGAAAAAACGAATTTTGTTATCATAGCCAGAAAATAAAGGCGAAACCCTGCTTTTAACAAAAGAAATAGATTTGCTATGCTGGATTTCCGTGAGAAGACTGGAATGTTTCCACCCCAAAGTGGGAGCAGTAGCTGCTGTGCTTATACAGTATAACTGCAGAGTCGGTGTGACATTCCTGGGTGGGCTGTGGGCTATGGGCTTCCCCTCTGCCAGACACATCATGTGTGATAAAAAATTGAGAGATGAAATTTAGAGGCTTGGATTTTTACAAAACCTGTTTGGTGTGAAATTCTAGGGAGACAGTATTTGCAAATGGTGTTAGAAGTAGGCAAAAATTATTAACAGATCCTGCACATTTACTTTGCACCTTTGGCATGAAAAGAACTTACCTTTCTTACTTCATTAAATATGTAGTAAAAAAAAAAGTAAAAAATATAAGAAGACGTTTCCAGCCTCTTTTACAAAGTGACTTTAACCACAATAGCATCTGAATTTTTATGACTGGTTGCTCTGACCTCTGCAGTCAACATAGAAACCGTCAAGGAAAAAGAGTATCTTAGTCTCCTGGGTCTGCCTGTACTGGGAATTTAGACTTTTATTCATACAGGAGCACAAGGCAGACTTAAATTCTCGTTAAAAAGAGAAATAAGGAAAAGAGGCACCTGAATTTGGGGTAAGCCTGCAAAATCTTGCCAAGTCAATGGTCATATTAAGAAGCACAGATTCATTTCCTTGGTGGTGATCCTATGAATAAAAAATTAGTCTGTTATACCTGTGTTATACCTATATTTTTAAAGGGTTATGGGCCTTGACACTCAGGATGGCCATCAAAGGCAACCTTGTCATTTTTACTTACTGATTGTCATATCTAATTATAATGCTGTGACATTTTCAATTGCAAATACTTGAGAGAATACAGCCTCCCAAACACAAAAGGTGTTGCTGAAGTGAGTTTTAATGCACAAGAAAAATTGCAATGCTCCAGACTCGTGGGACGGATTTTTCTAGCAGTTATAGTTGTATAAATCCCAAACTGGAAGCAGAGCTGTTTCTATTAAACAGGTAGTCCCGTGAACACCAGACCTCGGGAGGCCTGCTTGCTTTCAGTGGGATCTCCCTGCTGAGGTGTAATCAACGGAGACAGACTCAGATGGAAGACTAGTCACCCCGGCATCTAATAAGGTATGAACTCCATATGAAGCTTTCCTGAAGTTGGGGCACTGAGACAGCATCTGACAGACTGATGTCAACCAGGATGGGGTGCCCTGGGCAAGGGCGCTGATGGCCGTGTCTGTATTAGTGAGCAAGTGCAGACTAATAGGACCAGGTCTGTAGAGAGGAAGAGGACATGACGGTCTCTGCTATCTACATTTCAGGGATTTTTGAGCATACCTTGCCTTGCTTCATGGATTGTATGTCCATATGTGACTGAAGTACATTAAAGACAATCCCAGTTCAGTCTGATCTGAAAGGAATCCTTTTCGTACACACTGAGACCACCCCATGACACGAAACTACACAGAGCAAGAGTGGGCAAATGGGAAATTTGCTCTAAAAATTAGTGCTTAAAAAAAGTACTAGAGTGCTACCCAAACATATGGTCTCTCTCCTTTCTCACCTGCTTTCTTCAAATGTACAGGAAACATGCATCTTTGAAACATCTGTCCTTTCTTTTTCCCAAAATTTCGTTGAAATACCCTGACAGAGTCCTTGGCTGTGACTTGTCTTCAAAGGTTGTTAGAGGGGAAGTGAAGCACATGGACAAAAAGCAGTATCACATGCTCTGTGTACGCTAACTGGGGGCAGCACAGAGTTACATGGGCTTTCCTGTCACACATGTGAGCATAAAAGTTAACTCTTAGGATATCAATTTATTTAAATGTTCACTGACTTCAGAATAGATGCGGCGTTTTACCCACGTCAGAGACTTGGACCTTTGTGTTTACAAAGTGCAAGCTCATTTAACTCAATTGATCTGGGAATGACTCCTAATCAAAAAGACTTTATTAAGGATAGCTGTTCATTATGCATACCCACAGCTTCCCAGAGAAACTCATTCTTGGCATCCCGCTGTGACAGAGATTAGTCATTATGCGGTAAAGCTGCACTGCTGGGACAACATTTGCATTATTAAATGAATTAGAGTATTACTTAAGAAAAAGCGGTCCCGTGGCTGTGATCACCACTGCCAAACCAAGGCAAATGTGGCCAGCAAATGTTGCTGGACGCTTCTCACCGTCTGGAAATCACGCTGCATCCTCAGTTACCTGTCACAGTTAATTAGACTGGCGCTGGCACCTATAAAATACAAGATAAGGGAGGCCTCATGGAAATTTCACATTAATAGCCACATTCCTGTTATCGAAAGCAAAGCAAGAGCAGATACTGCTTATAAAACATTGCAATAGCGACTTTATAGGTTTTGTTCCCCGCTGCACGAAGCCTGCAGCACCGCTGAAACGTGCCTACGCCCGAGCTTTAGCACGGACATCCCTCCCCGTGCGGTGGCCAACCCGCCGCTGCCCTGGCCACCCCAGCGTACAGCCGGCCAGCCGCAGCCAGCATCCGAGGTGCGGTCAGGAACGGCTTTTAAGCGATCTTGACACAGCCATCTCCTCTGTGGGAAGTGCCCTCTTCATCTTCCCGCAAGTCTAAGTAGGTGCGCGGAAAGCAGCTTTTTTAGTTTGAACCAAAGGAAGCTGGAAGGACTCACACAGCCAACGTGTGTTTTGGGGGACCACAAAAATGAAGCTGAGGCATTCCGCTTTCTGAAATGGCCTCTTGGCCATCCTAGGGCACTTAAGCTTCTCCAGTCCTTCTCAAGGCAATTTTAAACACAGCTGTAGTAAGGTAATGTGTTTGACTTTGTACCTTTGTGAATTAGGGGATTTCATGCGTTCAGTGCAGTCAAAAAAAATTTCTTATTTCTACACAGCTACAGACTGCTACCTTTTAGCCTCTGGTTCTGCCTGACTCACTCATTCAAGCCACACAGCACGCAGAGCGTGGGTCGTGGACACCTTTAGAAATGCTGGCTGTGTCTCTTGCCTCTGCTCTGAACCACATCCCCAAGGAGATTTCAAGAGCTAAGCTAGAGAACACTATAATCCAGGGCTGGTAGTATGGCTGCACAGTAAATGAGGGCATGTGCTTTCACTCAGGTAAAGGTTTAGCACTTCAGGCATCATGTGCCGTAACTCAGGCAGCCTGGAAAGCCATGTGAGGAAAGCAGGAAGGAAAACTGAGCTGCAAGCACGTCCTGGCCATAAAAAGGGATGAGAAATCAGTGGTGGCCAAACACAACGAGCTGGTGCATTTTAGAGTACAAATACCAAATTCAGTCACATTTTAGAAAAATGCCAAAATCATGCATTCTAGAAGAACGCAGTCCCTGTCTGAAATGAAGGCGGCTTTTTATCCCCTATGGTAGCTATTACTGCAAGCTGTGAGCAAACGGGGGACTTCAGTTCATTTTTTCAAGCTTATCATCATAATCGTAATTCCACAGACCCAAACACAGTAAGGTATAGATCCTGGCTGCTACAAAACTCTTTGAAAAGTGAGTTAAAAAAAGGAAGTTTCAATTCTAGCAAAATACCAGGAGCCTGAACATTTTATTAAATCTGTGTCTAAATGTTTGAACTGTGGAGACTTTGGGCTATTGAGAATCTGCTGTAGGACCCCCGGGGTCCGGTCAGACCAAACAGGCTGAACTGATCCAGCAGCTCAGGGCTGCTAAAAGAAGCAGTCCTTCTCCCGCTCTTCTTCCTCCTTTTTGTCACCAACATTCTCCTCCCTCTAACCCCAGCAGTCCCCAGCTCTTCCCTGCACTAAGTTGGTGCTATCTGACCTTTCAAGGAGGCAGCTGAGCTCATGAAAGTGGTAGAAATTAGCCCAAGGGGGAAAAAAAAAAGATAAAAAAGATAACTATTTTTTAGCAATAGAAAGCTAAAAGTCAGCTTGGCCATCTCATCTGATTGCATC
>NW_010555113.1:0-1909 GCF_000687285.1 Phaethon lepturus | reverse complement strand
CTGCTGAATATAACACGAGCAAACACTGGTTGTTCTTGAACAAAATATGCTGAGTTTTCCAAACAGCAATATATGGCTTTTGTTACTCTTGCAAAGTTGTATGAAGGTGCAAGACAGTAGAGTCTGGCTTAAAATTAGTACAGTTTCCTTGTGCTAATTAAAAGTGGGTTTTCCTTGCACCAGTTTCACGATGCTGCCTGAAGTTTCAAGTGTTTTTGAAGGCGACTGCAATGTCTTACTTGAAATGAAGGGCCAATGGCTTAATATTTAACCTGTAGGTGTTGTCAGCTATTTAACCTTGTCCAGAAGTGAATGGGTAATTCCCTTTTGCTAACGAAAGCGTGAAAAAGATCTTTAAATGACCTTGTGCCAATTTTATGGTGAAAAGTCACACTTCAGTAAAGCTACACAGCTAGTAACAGTGTTGACCTTTTGTTCTTAGCCATCTAAAGACGTTAAAATCTGACTGAAACACGACTATGCAATCTTTGACTCAAAGTGTAGTTAAGTGAACACGTAGGTTCAAATAATACAAGGCGGGGGGCAGGGGGGTGGTAGTGAGGACCAGCGGGCAGAGGCAGAGTGTGAGCCCTGCTCCTGGTAACCCCGAGGAAGAGTGGTTCTAATTTTATCTCGCTGATTCTTGGCTGGTTGTAGCATTTTTGTTATCAGAATAGACTTCTTTATTTGGACAAAGAGTGACTAAGAAGGGGTGATTTATTCACATTAACAGACAGTCAGTACTAATGAGTCATTAGCATATGATCAGAGAGGGTTTGTAACCCTGCAGGCCTGTGAACGGGGCTGAGCAAATCAATAGAAGAAGAAAAAACAATTACGAGTTTGCGTTTGAAAATTTGTTTTAGGAAAGTAAGCCGGATAAGAAGGTCATTAGTTATTAGGAAACTAGATTGGTTCGTGGATATTCCTACTCACGGAAGGAGCATATTAAGGTTCCTCAAACTGCAATGTCTTTGCAGTCATAGGAAACCTGAGACGAAGCTGCAAACGAAGGGCAAAGGATGCTACACATGGCTCATGGAGCAGTCTTGGCCTCTCAATGGCTTGGAGGTGCCAGCCTGGTTACTCACACATCCAAAAGGAACAGAGGAGATTTTGTAAAATGCAGTTCATCGAGCTGTGTTCATGGCCCCGAAGGCTGAAACATGCCCTTTAATTTCCCTCTATCAGGGTTGGAGTTACCTGCTGTAGCCCTGTAAAAGCCATAAGGGGCAATTTAGATTTTAGCCCACTGCTCTGCTACAGCTTCTCGGTAGTTTTTAACACAATCGGGCTCATCTGGACAAGAAATCCTGCTTATCACTCTTGCTCCAGCAGCTCTCCTGGTTTCCACTCGATGCCAACCATGCAAGACCTTGCTTCTCTGAAGAAAAAGCTGTACAGCTCTCCACAAAGAAAACCCCACTGCCTTCTGACTCAGCCATCACACACACACAAAAAAAGATTTGCTTTGATGTAAAACTATTCCTGAACGCCCATAAACAGGCAGGGCTTGAAATTTTGGTGCAGAATTTCTCCTTTGGGCACCGTTTACCGTCTCTGGCATAATTATGTTTCGAAATGCTTGATTTTTGTCATAGTTCTCTCTGTCGCTGGTCTGGATTAAGTCCACGTGAGGCTTTAGGCTCTTCTGCTGCAACCAGGCGAGTCTCACACCCACTGTAACCGGAGTGGTGGCTCCGCATTTTGCAAGGAGGGGAGCCACGTTTCATCTCCGAGCTCGTAAGTGATCACCCCAGTCTCTTAAAAAGCCTCCAACAGCCAGAAGCAGGATCACACTGCGAGTTTAATCTCCTCCTTATCGCCCACCCCGGGGAAGGGTCGCCACGGGCAACCGCGCCCCGCGCAGCCCCACCGCTTCGGCAACCCCGGGGCGAGAGAGGCAGCG
>NW_010555112.1:0-3239 GCF_000687285.1 Phaethon lepturus | reverse complement strand
TAGCCGTCGGGGTGCACGCGGCAGGCCCCGTCACCCTTTTTTCTGCGTGGACTCCATAAAATCCTTTTCGGCCTTCTGGGCGTGGCATATGTCTCAGGCCAACAATTTATATTACACACTTCAATTTTGCAGATACAAGAATGCATGCCCACAAAATTACAAGCAAGACCAATAATTTGATGTGTGAAGTCTGAGGATAGCAGGAAAAGGGCCATTCTCCTTTGCTCACGCTCATAAAGTAAGGGCCCCTAGGGTTCATTTTCCAATCAGTAACACTTCCACTTTCATTCTCAAGATTTGACCAAAAATGCCGACTCTGTTGTCAAAATCTTAGCTCTTTCTCCTTTTACAGCTCCTTCTCAGCTGCTGTTTTCTTTCACAGTCTTCAGAAAGTCTGAGTCTGAAGCTGCCTGCGGGGCTTTGACAAGGGAGCAAAAGGTAAGGTAAAGTCTCTTGAGAAGTGGGTTTTCTATGTTAAACGTCTCCTCTCAATGTTTAACGATCAAAGCAGTTATTTCCTGTTTTGTGCTGCATTAAAGTAACTGTACAGTTTTACCTATCCAGATAATTTTCATGTTTAGAGTCAGTTTTTCCCAAGGTGTATATGGAAACCATGCAAAAAGACATAGGAAAACATGTTTGGGTCTTGTTATTTCAAATGCAATTACACTCATCTAATGATCCAGTAATATTGAAGGATACTGGAGGTGGTTTCTATTTTCACTCACTTTGCTGTTTATTTTCAACTGCTTTAAAGCCTGGCAGTATTTTGGGAAAATCATCCCGAACAGTTTATTTGAATTGCAATGGCAGAGTTTTATTAAGAATCCCTTGTACCACTTGCAATGAAATACACTTTATTAGGTTTATTTTAAGAAACATTCAACCTGCATTATAACACAAAGCAAAACCTTGCAATTTCCCTTTCGTGCTTCAGAGTGATGCTATGCTAAATGGTATTGACCTACCAAGTCAATATATTCCTTCTGAAACAAAAAAACCCCTTGAATCCATTTGAAAAGACAAAATAATTTAATGACAATGAGATGTATCAAACAGTAGCAAAAGACTTCATTATCCCCTGATACATTTGAAGCAATAAAAAAATCTAAAAGAGAGAGGAGTTTTGCATTGGCTTATGATGGCAAAATAGATAATTTTTGAAAAAGCCTTTTATCAGGCTTCTCTACATCTCTAGTAATTTTCATGCTGATTTTCTCTAAAAGTTTAGGAATGGAACATTCAGCCTTCATAAATAGTAGGTGTCCTTGCTACGTAATTCTTGAAGTGAATGAAATCCAGTTGACCTGATGCTAAATTTATCAGGAAGGTTTTGCTCTTTTCAGCTAGCAGTTTCAACTGGTGTCATGAATAGTGGCATCAGTTTGATATTCTCCTCTATGTGGCTGGACTTTTCTGGTCATTTGTTGTTGCAGATACATTGATGTTAATATTCCATTGCTTCCAGAAGTCATTCATGGTGACAAGAGCATATTCTCTTGTCTAACTCTTTCAACTGTATTTCAGGAAGTGTGAGATCACTCAATGTGGACTTGATTCAATCTTTGTGTGATTATTTTTTTCTCAAAAGCATGTCAGAAGTGGTGATTTAGCTGCTTCTGCATTGTTCTTTCTCTAAAATGAGTTCCCAGGGCTATGGCAAGGGGGCCAGCAAACAGTCCGTGCACAAAATGTCAGCCTGTGAACTTCAGTCTTGGTCCCACTCCCCTCACTAAGCCTCTTAAGCCCAAGTTCTTGTAGAGTTTTCCTAGCACAAAATGTCTCTTCTTAATTGTGGAACTCTAAAGGACAGTTTTTGAGAGATGATCTTTTGATATGCTTTGAGGAAGGAGACAATTAAATGTGTTCTTTCAGAAAAGTACTTTTTTTTTTTTTTTTGGTGCTGGCGCTCACTGTGAGCTGATGATAGTAAAACAGATTCAGGAGGGCCAAGGAAGAATCTGAATGAATACATGGGGAGGAGCTGCGGAGACAGGACCCCTTTACTTTGGAGGGGAGAGCTGCTTCCTGACTAGATTCAGTGGGTGCAATCTTAGTCACTATAGGAAACCAATTTAGGCAGGAGAGCAGATTTAATCAAGGGATTGCGCAATCACTCTACAGAAGGTACAAATGAAGATGAGACAAATTATTCAGAGAGCTAGTGTCAGGGAATGTGTGGGATCTATATCTTGTCCTTTTTCTCCAACTTTCCATGTTGACCCTGTCAGCTTGGGTACAAGGTCAGTACCTGCCTGTGACGTGCGGAAAACAGACTCCACAATCTATAAGATTGTAAAGTAGGTATGTTTATTCAGCGCTGGGCAGCACAGGGGGGGTAGTCCCACCAAAAACCATGCGCCTCCAACACGGCGCTTACTTCAAATATATATACAGCAAAGTGTTGCATATACATAACGTTTAGCAATATACCTATACATATGCATGATCTCTCCCCGCTTCATATTAAAATGAGTTCTCCTCCCATCTGCGCTTGCGTGTTGCCTCCTGGTGGTGGTTGTCGGGGGTCGTGGGGATGAAGACCGGTGGTTCCTCTTCGTCACCGCTAGTAACCTTTTGCCTTTGCACAGGCTCCGTTGTTTTTTGGCTTCTATCCAAACCACAGGGTCAGTTTTAGCTAGTTTCTTGAGGTAAGTTCTTAATTCTTACCAGGGACCATCCTTGTGAGGAGCCACAAATCTTCTTGCTCCTTTCAGTTTATCAGAACCTGTCTCTGGGAGGAACTACAGTTCTCCTGCTTTAACTACTTCACACAATAGCTAACAAGATTTCAAGCTTCATCTACTAATTAACTGCTAAGACTCCCTTAACCCCTTCTCTCACCTGAATTCCAACATACTGCTTTGCACCACGTGGTTCGTGGCTTCTCTGGGAAGCACTGAAGCACTGCACAGCATGGTGAGGTCAAATAACCAAGAGCTGTGCTGACAGCCAGCGATGTTATAGGACCTCAAACGATCTCTGAAAGAACTATGGAAGTCCAGATTGCAGGACTAGATTTCTTCTGCTCTCTGTGTTGCTGCCTGCTCAGTCTCAGACCCCTCAATACCCCCAGGATCTAGGCCTTGAATGCAGCCCAGTGACTGGTCCCCAGTCACTAGATGGCCAGGACAAAACGCAGAACAGAAACCAACTGTCTCTCTGCGGCTTTCTCGTCGGAAGTGATGCCAACAAAAAAGCAGAAGTCACTGTGCAGACTCCGCGGGACCACGTGCCTC
>NW_010555111.1:0-13217 GCF_000687285.1 Phaethon lepturus | reverse complement strand
ATCCACTAGGCAGGTCACCTGGTCATAGGAGTGTTACAGTTCTAGTTCCAGATGGGTTTGTCCATCCACTGATCTGTCCTATCAGTCTTACTTCTATTTAGTCCAAGCACCAGAACGCTGGTTTCTTTTTTCCACTTCAGCCTTTGACATGGGAGATCGTCCTGAGACATTTCCAGACACAAGTCCCAAATTCTGCTCTAAGCCTGACTTGTTCAGTTGCCTCTTCTGCCTCCAGACCTGCATTCATGTATCTCCTGGTTACTGCATGTTGCGCTCTGCTCCACCGGCTCATTGCCGGTGGGACAGGCATGAACTGCAGGGTTCAGAAGGAATACACTAAAATTATTCAAGAGATGGATAGAGTTGCTGTCTTAAAAAAATTAACTAACTTTAGCTGCCACCATTGTGTATATTAACTTGGCTGAACAGCAAAGGGGAAGTCAGTCTAAAAATATCTGAAGGGACTAAATACCCAGGATGCACTATTCAGAAAAATAAGGAAAGGGTACTGGAATTAAAGATGAGCTGCCAAGTATTTTAAAAACAGTCATCCTTTGCATGAATTGGTTTCTTTATGTGGGCTTGAAAGACTGTCTAGAATGGCTTTGCTGGATTTGTTCTTTGTTTCAGCCTCAAAATATTAGAAATGTCAATATGAACCTGTTTTTCTACATAATTCTTGTCGATCCCAAGGATGTATTTTTAAGCCAAGCCTTAAGGAGAGATGCTGGATTTTTAGCAAAGCCTTCCTTTCTCTGAAATGTTAATTAGCCACTGATATGGAAAAGTTAGGAAAAAAGCAAAAAGCAGAAATTTGCAGTATTTCCCTCTCAACCTTTCCTTTTTAAGCACAGAGTTTTCACGTCCTTTCATCTTGAAACTTTATCTTCACATATTTTCCAGATTTTCATAGACCACACACCTAAGAAATTTAAAATAAATTCAGCCCCTTAAAGCCTTTTTCCAGCCACCAATATCTAATTCATTGCATGGTCTAGCTTAAGGGAGCTGACAGAACTCTGGTTTTGAGGTACTTAGAGATTAAATAAGCAAAAGAATATAATTCTCAATTTCACTATGATTTGTCATTATAAACACCAGTTCTCACAGCCCTTTGCTCATGTTGGAAATGTATCATCAATTCTGCGAAAACGACCTTGAACTGATGGTATTTCCAGACAAGCTGTAAGCCTGTCCTATTTAGAACAAGGCAATTGGTATCAAGTTATCCAGATAATTGTAGGATCATATTCTAAAAACTCATTGTGGGGTTTCCCTTAACAGCTTTCAGCTTGCTCTCCTTTTCCAGCAACAATGTGAACAAAAAAAAAAAAGAGCATCATGTTATAAAGAACAGCTGAAAGGAAAATTGAGGGGCTGCAACAGGCCTTTCATCTGCAGGTCTTCAAAAAATATCTGTAGGGCAAATACTTCTGATTCCTCCTGAAACAACTGAGCCCCAGCAGCAGCTCTGTGCTGCAAACAAGCACAGCAGCAGAGACCTGGCAGTACCTTGGGCTGGAGTTTGGAAGATGTTGCATCCCACTTGAAACTTTTTAGGGAAAGTTTTCTTCTTAGAAGTTTACATCAGGACAGGATTTCTTTTCAAGAAGATAGCAACCCTGGTGTAACTAACTCCAGCTAATTCGAATCCATCCTAGCTATGCCTGCACCTCATGCTGCCTGCAGAAAGCAAATGCCAAAGGCAGGCAGGGACCAGAAACAGAGAAGAGGCAGAGATTCTCTCTGGAAGAAGAAGAAGAGGCTGGAGCCCTCCCCATGTCCCTGGCTCCAGACTCAGCTCTCCTCAGCATTCATGAGGGTTAAAGCCATACTTACAAGATGCTACTACCAAATGTAACTTCCCCCAGTGCCCTTAGAGAGGTCCATTGGGCATTTCTAGTGTCAGGAAAGGTTTTTGCTAATTTTAAGCACAGGTTCAGGACACACCAGAGGTGGACACAGCCAGCTCAAGAGGGTTGTGCTGTATGGGATGAGCACTGGTGCTGATGGAGGAGGCACCATTCCCCCCAAAATCCACTCTGCGACATGCAATTCCTTGCAGCAGACATGAAGACCAGTTTCATTTGTCATCTCTGAGCCAGGCAGTAGATTAATTATTCTCTGCTTGATGCAGCATTTCAAACTCTCTTTTGTTTCAGACTTCATCTGGCAAATGAATGCACACCTTGAAAACCAAGCTTTCCATGCTCACCTCAGCTGGAGCTGTTCAGCCTGGGCCTGCACTCATCATCCACAGTACCTGCATTGCTAACACAAAAGCACCACTTCCACATCTACTGTCTTAATCCCACAATAAACAGGCCTTTTTTGCAAATAAAGTCATTGCCAAGTAGTATACTATTTGGCTCTGCTCTGTTTAACTGAATAATTTGCTAGGTCTGAATTACTATAGCCGGTATTAAATGTTGAGATTATTGAACATGTGCTTGTACTGAATTAATATTTTATCGCTCCTGGGTCCTGTGTGGGCTGGCTGTTCTCCTGGAGTGCTTTAGCACCATGGAAACGTTGGGAGATATTTTCTCTTAATTGCATGAATGGTTGACAGATAACAGTACAGTACCATGGAATTAAGCGCCTGTTGCTGATGAATTCTGATGAGCTGCTACGCTGTTTCTGTTGTTTTAATTTTATTTTTAAAACTGGCAGCATCTCTTCTTGTCCCTCATAATTTCTGAAAGCTTTAATGTCAGTCAGTAATGTATCTATATGACAGGTGGTATATAATTACCACAATTACAACTCACATAGACATGAGCCCTTTAAACTTAAGGGAAATTTTCAGTTAAGAAATAAAAGAATAAAAATCTCTTGTGTGATCAAAAACTCTAATGAAATGTTTCTTTTCCTTTTAATTTGTATTTTTATGGCAAGGCTAATTCTCTAAATAACCCCTTGGGTTTAGAATTGTCAAGAAAATACTGTTTAAGTGATATTATTCAAAACTATTGTCAGCAAATACAGGTAGCTGGTTATAAATCAACTTTTTATATTTCTCAGGTTAGAATTGTTCAATATCTTGTAGGACAGAGCCCTAGAAATCACTGAGTATTATATAATGAAGCAGTTTTGCAGAGTGCCTTTTTTTAAGCATAGTTTGTGCTGCATGATTCACCCTACTGTAACTGTTTAGGATGCATATTATATCCTTGCAAAAATATTTTATCTGCCCATAAGTTTGTTAACCACATCTCTGCATCACTTGCTCTGCATTACAGGGTATTGCTGAAGTATCCCATGTACATTTACTCAACATCCTTCGACTGTTTGATGAATAACAAATTGTAGTAATTATCTCCAACAATACAAACAAAAGGCAACTGCATTCTGCAAATCAGACGAGACATATAGTACCAAAACTAAGCACAGCAACAATCCCTTTCGGATGCCACAATAAGTATCTACTGCTAGCACTTGCAGTTGAATAGACTAGCTTTACAGGGCGCTGGAAGGCTGATCACAGTGTCATGGTTTAACACATGGGGACAGCATGTTACCCAAAGCAGCTTCCACACAATCACAGCAGCATTATCCTGAAGTACGCATGCTTCAGCTTGTCACTGCTGGGTCTGCAACTAGATAGTTCAACTCTTGGGAGTTGGTTGGACTGGTGTCTATCAGAATTAGAACAAGAAAGAACAACTGGTTTTGGATTGGTTTTAATTCATTTTCACAGAAATCTTGGGTAACCAGCAAGTTCTATTCCTTAAGACATCAGAAATCATGTAATGGATTGCATGAAGTTTTTGCAATTTTATAAGAGCAGAGCATTAAGTGCTATATCACCAAAGCTGTGGCTCAGGTTTTGTCTCAAACTAAATATCACACTAAACCTATACTCTGAATCTAATCTGTACCCATATACTGTTTCAGGGATCCACGCTCCTCAAAAGTTTTCCTGGCACTTTAAATACAGCAAGCTCTGAAGTATTGTCAAAATACTTTCCTGATTTTGATCAGATCACATGTGGAGAAACTGAACTCTGTCTATAGGTGACAGACAGATAGTCTGGAAGGGACTGACAGATTTTCACAGAATCACTAGGGTTGGAAAGGACCTTCAAGATCATCAAGTCCAACCATTAATCCAGCGCCACCGTGTCCCCTAAACCATGTCTTGAAGCACCACATCCACACGTTTTTTGAACACTTCCAGAGATGGCGACTCCACCACCTCCCTGGGCAGCCTGTGCCAATGCCTGACCACCCTCTCGGTGAAGAAATTTTTCCTAATATCCAATCGAAACCTCCCCTGGCACAACTTGAGGCCATATCCTCTCGTCCTATCGCTGATTACTTGGGAGAAGAGACCAACACCCTCGTCGCCACAACCCCCCTTCAGGTAGTTGTAGAGAGCGATGAGGGCTCCCCTCAGCCTCCTCTTCTCCAGACTGAACAACCCCAGGTCCCTCAGCCGCTCCTCATAAGACTTGTGCTCCAGACCCCTCACCAGCTTTGTTGCCCTTCTTTGGACACACAATTTATTTACCTTTATTCACCCTGCCCATATAAGAGCAGGGAAACAAAGCATACATGATAAAAGAGCAAGCTTGAGAGCTGGGAGATCATTTGGCCATTATGCCCTCTTGCTTCACTATCTCTGCCAGAACTCTCAAGGAGTCCTTATATAAGAAGCCAAAATATATTAATGCTATTTATCATTGTTATCATTAATATAACATGCCATTTGAAACTTCCAGTAAAACTTTTTCAGGTTTGTTTTTTTTTAAATGAGATGGATTTGAGCCAAATGCTAGATTTTAAATGAGGCATTTCTGAAAACCTGCTCAATTCCAGTCCTGTATTTGGGTTCAGACTCAATTTTTTCACTGTGCCCTTTTTCACATATGCAGCGGTAAAGCCTGGATCTATTCAGGATCTTAAGTTTCTACTGTTCAAAATCCAGGTTTAAGCTATACACTCTGAACTCATCTTTGCTACCAGTGAGGGACAGTATCTAGGATCAAAGCCTTTAGGAGAGAGACTATTGTATATCCATTCCTCCCCCATTCCCCATGTTGCCAGGCAGCTCCTTAGAGACTAGAGCAGGAATAGTGTCCACCTCTCCATCTGGAGGAGGGAGGGCACTGTCCTACAGGTGCTGCTGACCCGAGTAACAACAGGACATAGTCCAGGTTGCCTACTTTCATAATACTCCACCTTTTGTGCTGTAATACAACAGCACAAATATATTAATAACAACATGCTCTGATAGAAGCACAGTGCTGCTAAATCCTCACAGTCTTGCTTTTAGAGAGCCAAAGGCAACAGGCCTGAATTTTCTACCACAGGTGCTCCATACACAAACGCACATAACTCTACTGGTTTACACAGAGCCGTACAAACAGCACAGGCTCTCAGCACAGGGAAGACACCAGTAGCAGCACCACAGCTCAGCTGCCTATTGACCAACGCTCTCCAGCCCCTGCAAGAGCGGTGCGTTCCTGCTGCCGGCAGTCCTGGAGATCCCCACCTCCCACACCTGGTTCCTGCATGCTTTCCTTTGGAAATAACAAGGCAACAATTACTTTGAAAAGCATCCACATTTAATAAAGCAAGAGATAAACATGGCTATGATCATTTCATAATACAACTGTTTATTCTCTACAGTTGTTAAGAAAATAACACCATTATTTATATTTTAAAACACTGTAAACGACCTTTCAAATGCTCATTTGCTGAGGGAAGAGTTTGATTTTTCATGAGTTATGGCCCAAACAGAAGAAAAGCTTTTAATCAGCCAAACAAGAAAGTTCTATCATTAGTTAAACTGCAGTCATTTCTCCTGTGTTTACGGAAATGTAGGTAAACACATACTTACGAATTGTCACTCTCGTATAGGGCAAGCCTCCCCAGAATAATAGTTTCCTATTTCCTCTATGAGGACAGAAGAATCATGATCTGAAGGCTTCAGAAGCTGAACTGTCCAAATGGCACTTCTAAGAAGAAATGTTCAAAGTGTTGCACACTGTTTACCTTGCCTTGAAATAAACAGTAACTGTGAAGCTAAAACCTTGCATGTGCTTTGACAGTGCAGATTACTGTAAATACTGCACAGCTTTGTCTGATCTCCAGTAGCAAAATGTTTAACACTGTGTAGCTTCTATGCAGCCTGAACTCAGATTACAGATTTCAGGAGCATTTCTGTCAGCTCCTATGCACACCCTCCATTAACAGCAATGTTAATGCCCTGCAAACAGTAATATTAACATTAATGAAAGAAATTATTGTACAAATGGAGAAAGAGACCCCTTTGGGTGAAAAGCAGAGCTCAGTGCAGTGACTAGCCTGTAGACATCTATAACAAATAGTTGGGTAAGCAGACATTTGTTCTGCACATACGAAGCTGAAAATATACATAACTGGCGATGCAAAAGCATGACTCCTTCAGATTGCTCTTTGACTATATAAATGTGGGTAGTTTGGCACATTTCCATCAGCATCATTCAAGTTTAAATCAAATAAATTTTCAGTGTATTACTACAACACTTCTGGTATTGCTGAATCTGCATACATATATCTAGTCTAAAATTAGAGTTGTTGGAAGTGCGTTATGAGGGGAAAAAAAATTGGCTGAAAAGAATGGATACCAAGCTAATTACAGATGGGATTGGCTGTATTTCCTGTTATTGAGATTGCTCAATGCTGAAGACTGTGTCTTTTTAAGAAAAAAGTCCCTCAGAAAACATTTGGTATTTCATTACTGTTCCCATTCTACTTCAGGTAGAAAAGAGATTGCCTATAATTTTTAAATACAAGCCCAGAGGGAAAAACCTCACTTTCCTAAAGCACCATTTAATCTGGAGTTCAGGCACTCATATGAGATAGATGAGAGCTCTTAGGTGGACCAAGGACATGACCTCCATCTACCATAATCTCTACGCTACTAACTATTCTGGACAGGATGTCTCTAAGTCATTCTTGTTGGACTATTTTGCTGCTCATAAATATTTACCAGGCCAGAAACAGAAGCTGAAGAGAAGCCAGGGCATGAATATCTCAGACTGGCTGGACAAAGGGATTGGAACAACAGAATTTTGAAGGAAAGATGCAGTTGAGGTGCGTATCTCTAAGGTGAGAGGAGCCAGACTTCAGAGATGGACACAAAGGTGCATATTTATTAGGATATACCATCAAATAAGGTCCAACATGAGACTACTACAAGTTCCCTGCTGTCCCCTGCAGTTCCCAGCTCTATCACGTTGGTCCCTTTGCTGATCTATCCTTCTTCTTCCACCCTGCCCAGTCCCTCTTGTTACTCACAAGATTCTTCCTAACCCAATTATTCACACAGATAGGGCCAAGCCCTTCACCTCCTCTTCTCAGCTGCCCCAACAGCTGGCACTAAACCTGCAGCAGTCCTAGAATTTCATCATGTTCTCAAGCTTATCAGCTCAGTTAATGGTCAAGCAATTCTTTCAGTCTACCAGAATCTGCTCTGCTGAAATGGAAAACTTGTATTTAGCCTTCTATTTAAACGAAGTAACCTACTAATGCATGAAGGTCATTTTTAACAATAAGCTCCAACAATTTTAGAATAGCATCTCCTCTTTGAGTCAGTGAATATTTATTTTAAAAAATTGTTGGCTAGAAACTGAATAATTGTAATCTGATATAAAGAATATAAGTAATAATAGTGTACGGTGACCTTAGAAAAAATTAAAAAGACTGACATTTTTGTCAATAGCTTACAAGCAAATTAAGTACAAAAATTTTAAAAACTAACTCCATACCACTAATTCAAACTCTACTCATAGTAAATTACACTGTAGCATTGCTATGAGTTTGTAGCAAGTATGCAGGAGTTGGATTGACAGAATGCTCATGGAAAAGTACTGTCAGTCCTAGGGCCTGCACAGTGAGGATAATGCTGTCCCTGAGCCCAAACAACAAAAATTACTTCTTTTTTTCAATGTATATTCAAATGAACTTTCATATTAATGCAACAGAGTATACATGACCAGCAGTATCATCAACTGCACAATGCTTTATTTTAGCTTTACAAGAACTAGCACATATGTTATGAAGATCAGAATCATCAGGCAATATAATTAAAGTGCAAGTGAATGGCTTCCTTGGGGCAATGGGGCAAGGGAGAGGAGGCAGCAAAACCTCAACAGCAGCCCTCTCTTGTCAGAAGTAGGGGTACTCATGTTAATTGTGTGAATGTTTATCAAGCTTCTCACTTCCTCAGTGTATTAATCCTGTCCTTGTTTCACATAGCCATTTTGTTCCTTCCATCTTCCCTCCAGGATTTTTCTTAGAGTCTGTTGTTTCTAATCAAATCATGGTGATTTTCAAGTGGTTTCCTTTCTATTTAGAAAATGTCATTTTTTTCTGCATTAGCCTTCCAGGAAAAATACTTGCATAAATAAGGTCTACCTTCTAGAAACTTTCTGCATACACATCACCTATGGATCAGGAAGAGATATAGTAATAGGGATACCAAATCACAGAGGAAGGAGATGGACAGAGCTGGTTGCTACAGAATAGAAACTCTTTGCATTGTCCCTTATCTGCTGCCAGCCCAGGCAGCTCCTTGTACAGATGCTCTGTGACTCCCTCCACATGGTCTTGACCTGCCTGGCCACTCCTTCTCCTTGCCAGGAGGCTCCGTAACCAGGGAGGGGACAGGAGCAAGGCAAGGGCTTTCACTATGGCTACTGCTTCCGTTGCTGCCTCCTTTTGTCCAAGGAGGTACTCTGTTTCCAAGTAGGATAAAATACAAGGACTATTTCAAGGTCAACAGTTTTACAGTGTTCATGAAAAAAACAAATAAAAGTGGCACCTGCCCTTACCACTAAGCTACAGCACACAAGAAGCTTTCAGAGCAAGACTAACAAGGGATGGAGGAGCATATGCCATGTCACAGAATCACTAAGGTTGGAAACGACCTTCAAGATCATCAAGTCCAACCATTAACCCAATGCCACTATGCCCCCTAAACCATGTCCTGAAGCGCCACATCCACACGTTTTTTGAATACTTCCGGAGATGGTGACTCCACCACCTCCCTGGGCAGCCTGTGCCAATGCTTGACCACTCAGTGAAGAAGTTTTTCCTAATATCCAATCTAAACCTCCCCTGGTGCAACTTGAGGCCATTTCCTCTCCTCCTATCACTAGTTGCCTGGGAGAAGAGACCAACACCCATGTCGCCACAACCCCCTTTCAGGTAGTTGTAAAGAGCGATAAGGTCTCCCTCAGCCTCCTCCACCAGTTCCCTCAGCTGCTCCTCATAAGACTTGTGCTCCAGACATGTCACTTTTACAGTTGTTTCCATTGACTAGAATCAAGGCGGAGTGGTGGTGTTAAATCTGAATTCCTATTTGAGCTCCTATTATAAATCCCAGCCTGTAACCATGGACAGCTAAGGGCTGCTGGATTTCAAGTACTTGCTAATTACCTCTTTCTCTCTTCTCTGGCTACTTCACAGACTTTCAGGAAGGCTGTCATATCCTTACAGGGCCTGCAAGATACTTGGCCAAGGAGATCTGGACCATATCAGCCTACTTCAGGAGCTCAGAGACCACACAGAGCAGCTACTTAGTAGTAGCTGTCCACTACTGAGCATCACTGCATGAATCATTCTCCCCGAGCAAGATGGTTACCAGGCTGCCAAGCAAGGTATCTTTGCAGATTTCAGCCTGTGCCAACATGAATTTGAACTAATACATTCCTCATAACCTGATGCCTAAAAGTTTTTGTTTGTAAAAAGGTGGTTAATTATATAAAATTATGCCTAATGAATTCAAACTATTCATAAGTCATCTTTGGAAAAAAGGGGCTCATCTCTTTTTCCTGTGGGACAAGGTAGCAACAGACCACCAAACTGCAGTGAAACATTAGAAGCGAAGGACTGGGAAGCCGGCAATAACAGCCTTGCTACTCTACAACAGACCTGTTGTATATTGATGACATAGTACTGTTACATGCCGGCTCCAAAGTAACATGAAAATTGCATGAACAGTCATTAAAATCAACACGCTATCATTAAGTTGCATTTAACAAATAAAGCCATTTTCACTGCTCCAGCTGGTCTCAGAAACTTTTCAGGATCAGAAAAAAAAAGCAACACCACCACCGTGTGGCAGAAATTAATCACACCACAAGAAAGTGATCCAGACAGACACGACTTGAATCCAGAAAAGCAAGGGCTTGCTCCATGTTCTTTTTAAATAATCAAGACATCCTACAGCAGGTTCCTGAATCCCCTTGAAGAAAGCAAGGTTTCTTGTAGATATATGTTTTTCTGCTGTGTTCTCCCTGTGCAGTACAGGACATAGCACTTTAAACTCAGTGTCATGGGTTACTTACTAGCTTTGACTTTCTAGACTACATTGCAGTCATCCTCAATCCTCATTACATTTTTCAGGTATTAATAGATACAAGACTATGGCAGTCATACAAAGGTGTCCCAAATAAACACCAGTGGAATGATAAGGTCAGAGCAGGGGTAGACTGTGGCCCTACAGTTCACCAGTTGGTTTTGATATTGACCACATTCCTGCAAGCAGCTGGGTAGAAACAGGCTATTTTCAAAGCTTTGATTCAAATTACAATAAAGCATTCTGTGAACAGGATGGAAACAGCTCACACCCAGCTAATAAGCTAAGTAATTAGGAACTGAGCTTTCCTAGCTGCAGCAGTCCCAGGCAGAAGGCATGCCCTGGGTCAGCTTCCAAGGAGATCCATCTATACCAGGGTGCCCAAGGAGTGCAGCTTCCCCTACCCTCTTGCTCACCTGACAAGGGATGGTTGTCTGCCTGTCTGGGCACATGTCTCTCCTCCAGCCACAGCCTGCAGTAAAACTGCCTGCAGGCAACTCCTTGAGCCCTCACATGCTAGCATATACATTTACCTCATCTCAGACGCAGTAAATGATTATTCACCAGCGTAAAACATATCCTGATGTGTGGTTGGATCCAGGCGAGTAACTAGGCAGTAAATCCTAGTGGTTTCTTATCTCATGTATGAACTTCCCAAACATCTCTGCAGAAATCTGTAGTATTTGAAAAGACCATGGACTATTCCCAAGAACAATTTGTGCTTTGTGTTTTCTTTATATGTTCTCCTATTGGTTTTTCCAAGCTGTTTGGATCTTATGAATCTTTTTACTAGGACAGATAACTGTATTTCAAATTTTTAATTAAAACAGTGCAGCCTCAGATGTTGGAAGCGGCACCACTAACACCAGCAGTTACAACCTTAAGGCTGTGTCCATGCAGAAGCTACTCATTTTGTGCTGGAGTCCTTTAGAAAGCACAGATCTAGGAAAATACAAAAAATAAAAAAGTCTTTGTGAATATTGAGTTATATTTCCTAGTGATGAAGACAGTTTATTCTTTGGTTCCTGCCAACATCCCCTCTCCCTGACTGTTGTTTAACATGCCTGACAGCTGCCACCTTCTACTTGAGGAACATCTGCATTTCAGAGACTTGCAGAGAATGAGTGAAGCACCAAGAAGCATAGAGATGGATGCCTGAAAACATCTACAATATTCATGTTTCCCCATGGCTTCCAAATACCATTACAATGAAAACTCTAGTCTGAGCATTCTCCCCTTTTCATAGAAGTACCTGCCTTTTACTAACAGCCAGGAGTTGTGAATACGTATGGTAAGACGATCATACTCTATATGTGATCCCAACCTTTGATCTTTTGAGCAATAGGCTTCCAAACTGCCGCACTATGAAGCATTTTAATATATACTTTGTACGGATGGTTACGACCAAGTGAATGATTTAGTAACAAAATGTTTGGAGTGAACCAATTGAGTAAAACTGCAGAGGGCATGTGTAATCAGGCTGGATTTGAGCAACAGCTGCTACATATTTGTAGAATAATAGATCTGATGAACTAATTTGTGAGAAAAACTGGGCACAGCTGTGATGCAGCTCACAAATGAAAAGCAACAAATTGTAAGCAACTGCATAGAAGGATTGTTTTTCAGACCAACTTCACAAAAACTGCATGTAGTTGGTTTTGTGGGTTTTTTTAATTAAATAGTTTTGTGGACAAGGGAGCCAGACAGAAAATGCCCATATCTGAAGAAACTGATGTTTAAAGGTTTGTAGCAGAGTCAGAAAATCAGTTTTCTTTTAAAATACAGGAGTAATTCAATTGAGTTCAACAAAAACTATGTGAACAAATACACACACTGAAGGCAAATTCCGAGTTTTTCCAGAGAAACACCATAGATCAAAACTCTTAGCATATTAAGTACAGCTATTAAATTATCAGAGCAAACTTTCATTTGCTGTTACACCCAAAAGGAAGCTACAGTTTGCACCTTCCCACCTTGCTGTCTAAAAATCATCTCGAGTGGATGTCACACAACACAAGCGTAGCAAGGTTTGCACAAACCCATTTGAGAAGCACATGCCAATGGATTATTACAGATTCAGTACCATAAATATAACTATGCCAAAGTTATCAGTAAAATAGATTAGAATTACATACAATTAACACTTTTTAAAATATCTCAGTTGAAATAATATTATTTCGTCAGTTCAGAAGTACATTCCCACTAAGCAAAGTCAAAACCAAATCATTCAGACACACGTGATGTTGGATCAATAGAAATTATGAGCTTAAAAATAAATGCCATAGAAAGAGTCCTTGCTGAATTGAAACAGCACTGATTATTGCTTTATAGCATAACCCTTTAACTATGGATTGCCATTGAATGAGGCCATCTCTCATGTACTAGGAGGCTGCCTAGCTAACAGCTAGGCACATTTCAGGCACAGGACTCTGCATTGTTTCCTTCCTTTCTTCACTTTATAATGAGCTACAATCCTCTACTCATCCTTACTCCCTCCCAGAAAAAAAAAAAAGAGATTACAACCCCAAGTAGTTAGCCGTTTTCCCTCTGTTTTCATCTCTTTTCTTTCACTCAGAAAGTAAGATGATGTCCAGCCTTCCTGGATGAAGTTGAAAAACTGTCAATGCCTCAGATTATCCATTTCATCACATACTTTCAAAGAGCTAATAGATTAGCATAACCAAGAACAGCAAAAGATACTGATGTTTTCATAAAACATCCAAATAACAAAGGACTTTTTTATTATTATAGCTGTAACCAAAACGATTTGAGAAATACTTTTCAGAGAGAAAATAAATATCCAGAGGAATTTCCTCCTGTTTGGAGGGAAGAGTCCATCCAGATCACAGAATCACAGAAACACTAG
>NW_010555110.1:0-21479 GCF_000687285.1 Phaethon lepturus | reverse complement strand
ACTTGCTTCTCCTGATGGATGGGTCCATTTTCAGATGAGTTTCCATGAAAAAGATGCAAACAGGGACAAATCTACTACCCTTACAGACTGATTATACTACCAACAGAATAAAAAAAGATCCCCATCTGCCTCCCAGCTGATCCCATGCAACAAACTCCTGAACCCTCTCTAACCTTTTTTTCCCCAGACACAGGCTTCCCAGGAACATAAAGACAACAGGAGTATATTCACTCTTCATTTCAAGGTAGATTGAAGCTATGGGTTGCAAGCAAAACACCCAACCAAGCCTCACCCTGCTAGCTTCCAGTGCTTGGATATGGATTCCCAACATAAGATCAGAGATCACGCTGTTACTGCATGCAGTGGTTTAGGGTCAGGCCCTGGCACAGCTCCGACTCAGCCAGGCACTAGCAGCTCCTGCAAAACTAGTGCTGCCTGTGCAGGGAAGAAAAATAAAAGAGGCTCCACAACCAGAGCAGGCTCAGGAAAAGGCGATGGATAATATAGGAAACACTGGCCTGTGGGTACCTGGCTAGATATCAAGCAATCTGGACTTGAAAACCCTCTCTGATACCTTGTTCCCCTACTCAGCTTTCATTACAAAGGAAAAACCAAGCTCAGCCTTCAGGAGGGGACAGAGGTGGTGAGGAAGGGGAACGCGTGACACAAAGGGGGTTGTTTACCAGCATCACTTCCGACCTCCTGCTGGCAAGATGAGCTGTTGGGCTGCGTTTAGTCCCAGGTAGCAGTGCAGAGGGACTCCCCGGCTCTGGTTCGGGGGCATGGTTCTTCCTTAGGCACCTTGCGCACCCTTCTCATTTAACAGAGCAGAGACACCCGTAGATCTGGGGGGAGCCCAGCAAAGCACATGGTCTTTTGTGAATGAAGAGCAGCAGGAAGCAATGACAAGCAGTGGAGCCACCAGCAGACAGACTGCTTTTCCCACTGTGCCAAAAGACTTAGATCAATGCATTTACTGTCACAAACCAACTAAATACAATACTGGAATGAGCTTCTCAATGTGGTGGCATCCTGCCTGCATCCACTATGGTGAATTATGACAAGGAAATGCAATGTATATTTTCCTCAAGCAAATATATAACATTTACATGGACGACATCCATACAGCCAGAGTGTCATTTACAGCTTCCACTAGGTGATAAACACTGGGGACTTCCATACCAAAACTTGTAAGCATCACTGTAAGGGAAGTCCTTAGAGGTAAAAAAAAAAAGGTTAAAATGCAAGACAGGACCAAGAAGAGTAAGCCTTCCTCCCCCAGATAGTGGGCTGTTCTCCCAGTCTCCTCAAGAAGCTGATACCCACCTGCCCTTGAACAGGGCTGGCTCATGAGCCATCGCCTGTCCAGGAGGCTCAGCTCAGTATCTAGGAATAGCACTGATCAATTTTTAAGAATAACAGCCATCTCACCCCCTCAACTAAACAGCTGCACACACATTATTTGCAGTTGCTGCCAAACCTCCGAAAGATCCACCAGGGACTACACTAATCAATTTAATCAATTTTTATTTCTAATTAAACTGCTGCCTGCACTATGCTGGAGGAAACATGGGCAGAAGGGACTGCCCTAAATAAAGATCTTTAGGACACTGCAGGTCAGTGATTTACACCAAGTGGTTGGTCTTTTGGGTAGGCCGACAAAGACAAAAGAGGCAACCTGTCAGGCAGCCAAGACACCACTCCAACTTGGGACACCAAATCTTTGCCTCATTCATTTCTTCCCGCTCTCAGTCACCTTCACAGGCCATCCTGCTTTGAGAGGAGGTCTCCAAGGACTTGGTAAGTGCAGTTCAAATTTAATGGACTGACTGGCATGTCTGTATCACTAATCACAGCCTCCGCTTAAGAACAACTCAAATTTCACTTTTATTGAATCTCCGGTTCCATTTCCTCCTGCCTTGAAGTCAGCAAAGGGGCTTCCTGGCCAGGGACACCCACCCTCTCCAGAGGTGTTCACTTGCCTCATTAAAACACCTTTAGTTTTAACAGAGGGTTTGGGCCCTGTTCATTACACCCATCACTTACTACCCACTACGCCCAGCTGGAGAGCTGGACTCTGCAGTGCGGGTGTCTCCACCCCAGGCAGTCACCCCAGCTCCCCTTTGTAGCCAAAGGGGGAAGCAGCCCCTGCAGACATCTTCCACACGGCTATGCTGGTATCCCAATTGGGGCGAAAGACGACAAACCACCGATCTCCCTCTTGCAATGAAGGCAGGCAGATTTGTTGGGCAAACAAATCCCATCCTACAGCATCCTCATTTGGAGCTTGCCAACAGGGAAAGCCTGCAACCATCTGGTTAAAATGAAGTGCCAGGGAAAAATAAAAGAGGAAACTGAGATACAAGCGTTGTCGACAGCGAATGAAAACTGCCAGTTTCATTTCAGTACATCAGTAGCCAAGATGCATCTGATGAGCTGAAAGGATATGGGCATGTGTGATGCCTCAAAACCTTGCACAAAAAAAAAAATTCAAAGTTATCAGAGGGCTGGGAGAGGACTGGAGTTCAGCAGACAAGCTCACACTGGCTGTCTGATGATGCTCGACAGCCAGACAAGGACAACAATGAGGGCACATGAAAGCAAGGCCAAGGTAGTCCTGGGCAGTGAGGTAACGCCACAGCCGGGTAGCATGCTGGGGAGGGGGTGAGCAATCCTCACACATCTGCCTCTGACCTGAGCTATAACTGTGTTCCTCAACACTGGCTTAAGAATTTAACAATTCTTATTTGGGCAAGGAGGCAGGAAAGGGTAGTCAATTTTGGAGGACAGAATAATTAAATCATCACTTCCAAGAAATTAAACTTTATCAAGCTGTAACAAAGACTTCTAAAAGGTACCCCATCATCTTTCCATCATGAGATAAAGCCAGCAGCTTGTACTTAAATTGTTGTGCACCTTCTTGGATTCCTCCCAGCCTTTGTATCTTCTATCGCCTTGTTTCTTCAGAAGTCCTGGCCTTGAAGCTCTTGAGAAAGTTAGATGGCCTCTTTCTGGTCACAGTATCCTCCAGGGCTTTGGGATACTGATAAAGGTGACGTAAGGGCTTAGCAGACAAGAAGCTATAAAAGTGAGAAAAATCCCCAGGAGATGTCTGTAACAACCTTGACATTAACATGGAGCAAGTCACATTAGACACTTCAGCATCACTAATGTCAAGAGCAGAAGACAGGTAAGCTTTCAAATCCATTGCAGACTGCCAAGTACCCCGCATAAGTGCACAAGGCTGAGCAGTGAGACAATCTAGCTGACAAATTGCTTGATTCACAGTGGCCCTGGACAGGCAAAGGCTTCATCCATGTGGTGGGAGCTGCTGTGCAGCAATAGCATCTCTGGTGCTCGCCAGAGACAAATGCTACTGCAATGGGCCAGATAAGGAGATTCTGTGGACAGGGACACAAAAGGAACAAGTGTCCCAAGATCTGTTTGAAACTCCGAGTGAAGAGAGACACGTCGTACTGCTCAGTCTCCCAAGCCAATTCAAAACAGCCTCAAACTGTTATTCCCTCTCTCTACACCCAAATCTTACTACCAGACATAAACGGTATGTTGCAAACTAACTCACAGTGGGGAAAGACTATTTCAAGTTTTGTTAGTGTTTAAATCTTGTTTCACCACTACCCCACAAAAACAATCCTGCGAACTAAACAAGCTGTTGCTGAGCTGCTTGCAAGGATTTATTTTGGCTTTTGCAGCTTATTTCATTACTCAGGTGCAAGCTCCTCTGTTTTGCTTGTTTGCAATGCAGCTATTTGTGCTGCTGGGAGCTGTATCCACTGCAGAGGCAGCACTTGGGAATAGTTTGGAGGTGCTTTACTATTCTCTTTCTTCTCAGGTTTTTTTGGATGGATTTCTGGTGTTTTGCCTGAAACAGCCTACACACATAAAGTAAAATGAATGCTTCAGAAGGCTCCCTGCTGTAGGTGTTCAGGTTGGAGGTAAGGGGAGCTGGGCGCTCACAAAACAAATGCACCTACCTGACCTGACATCCCTTCACTGGGTTCAATGTCCGAGTTCTTTGCTCAAGGGCAATGCATTTGCAAGAACTCTCAACTCTCACTGGGAATCTTTCTCATCCAGAATCGCTTTGGCATTCCTCCTCCAGAGGTCATGAGATTTCCCTCATAGCTCACTGACAACAGCAATTTGCCTACTGCAGCTTCTGGTCCTGGGCAAGAGGAACAGCACCAGGTCTTCTACTCACCTCCTTTCCTGTGGCCTCTTCCCCTTCTCCAGCACTGGTGTTTGTTCCTCTAACAAACATTTGCAACACCCAAGCAAGCACTGTCATTCCTACAGGAATCCCACTGTGAGGTTTCCAGTGACGCCTCCTTCTGCAGGCTGGGGAAATCCAGGACATCTCACAGCCCAAGATGCAGCTGCAGTTTGAGCAGTGGTTGCATGCAGAGATATCTAGGAGTAAAAGGCATTTGTATGTCCACAGGAGGATAAAACATGTTTATGCTGGCCATGTCCCTTGGTATAAAGGTGGTGATGACAGCCATCCCAGTTGCCAGAAAAGAGGATTTCAGGATTGGCATCTGACAGCTGGCTGCCCCACACAGGTAATGCAGTGCCCACACCAGCACTACCCCCTTGGGATAAAGCTGGCAGAACATCTATGCTGCTCGCAGAAGTGCTTTAAATGTGACTAAACAGTTTATACCCCACTATCAGTTATTGAGAGAGAAAAATCAGCAACCTCCCGGGTGACTCAGTAGCCTGGGAAGAAGGGACAGACCTGTTCAGCTCTGAATGTAATTTGCAAGATTGCAGCCTGAATAACACAATTCTTTAGATCTAAAATACTTATACCAGAAAGACTCAGCCAAAAGCTCCTTGTTCCATACCACAGAGATCTGTATCCCACTAAGCTTACAGAAGCGGAAGTTCACGGTGTCCACAGGTGGTAAAACAGCGGAGCCCTGGGCAAGCCCTTAGCCTGCCCTCCAGGAGCATCGCTTCCCCTGCCCTGCTTCAGCTCCACATAACCACAAAGCTCTCAAAACTAATTTGAGATCCTGTAACATGCAGGCAGTGGAAATTAGTTAGAGAGAAAAATGGTTTTGCTAACATCGGGAAGAGCTGATAAAGCAGACAGGCTGTCCTAGCTAGTTAGAGGAGCTTCCTGCAGCAGCTGCAATAATCCTGCATAACGGGATTTACGGGTGAGTTGGGGGAGAAATCAGAGAGGCATTTGCAGAAACTCCTAGGAAGCTTTAAACACTGAAGAGGGCAAGCCTTGTATATCTGGTTCTGAATCTCTCATCTTTGCAGGGAACTGGTGAAGAGCAATAGATGCTCGCTGCCAAAAGCCACGATGAACTGATAGCAGCCCACTCCAGCACCTTCTCCTCTCCTGCTCCTCCTGCCCACAGGGATGGCAGCACAGCACGAGGTAGGCTGCACTGCTCGCACAACACCATTGCCCTCCATCTAACCACAGTGCAGCCAATAAATTTGCCACTGACAACAGTAAGATTACCCATACATCAGGCACAGCAGATGAGGAGACAGTCTTTCATTCAAGTGAGAGCCAGCTTCTGCAAATGCAGGTGTCTGCAGGCAAGAGTTTAACACCCCCACACACATGCGGGGAGGGGGGAAAACCAACAAAAACCAAAGAACTAACCACACACAACACCAATTCCTACTTACAACTATGCAATACTTAGATGCTTCGGAAAACCTGTCTTCATGGAGTTCAGTTACCACTGGGGTAGGCATTTCTCCAATACTTCCGATTTTGTACCAACCACCAGTAGCAGCTACTACATCTTCCTGGCAAGAAGCGAGTATTTCCTCCCTTTGGGGGGTGGGGGGAATGACACAACACCAACACTAAAAACTCAAAAACCACCAACCAACCATGCACAAAACAATATTTGGTTTTAATTACTGAATAGAGAGCAAGTTCGTAGTGTAGAAATTAATTTTAGAAGCACCACTTCATATCAACATGCAGCAGAATAGTACACACAAGTTTGGCTAGCAAGATTTGGGATTAAGTGTTTTCCTGGCAAGGGAATTGGTGGGGCAAGAGGAGGAACAGGTCATTTATACCATCACAGATAGTACTATGGAAATAGTAACATTTTCTATGACGGTTCATTTCACTTTGAAAAACAGCAGTAGGAAGAACACAACGGCCACGTGAAAAAGGAAAATGCCAAGTTGCTCTCACATCTGGATTTGGGGCAGCAGATAGGTTCCCAAATTAAGATGTCTTGAGCTTTTTTTGGAGGGGATATGAGGGGAGAAAGAAAAAACCCACCGCTGTTTAACTTCCAGGTTTGGATGACTCCTTGGTTCCTGCGGGACTGGAAACATGGGGCAGAGTCCCAGAAGGGGTGATGCAGGAGGTACAGATAGCTCAGATATACAATTAAAACTTTTAAAGGGTAGTTTCAAGATAAATTACTAGATAAACACAATTTCAAGAATTTCTTCACTTGACTGACGTGTTACCAAGCAGCACAGTAGTACCTTCTCCCTAGAATTCACTTGGGGGGTGGGAGAGGGGGACACATGACACAACTCACAAGAAGCCCTAATCCATACAAGCACCAAATGCAGTCCTCAGCCATCCCCAGTATCATTTACCCCTTGCTTTTCCCAAAAAGTCACAGGAATCAGAAAAATATTCCTGAAGGCATATCAAGAGATCACCAAGCCTACACTTTCCTCACCAATATTTTTGTGACAGCTTACAACTTGGTGCCATCTTAAAAACATAATGAGCATATTCTCTTTTCCTTCAGTAGGTCATTAATGAAAGGGTTGACTTTTACCAGACCCTCAACAGCTGCCAGGGGAATCTCACTCAATCTGTTTGCCCACAGCGACAACAAATCACTACGCAGGTAAGCCCAAGTACAGTTTTCCAGCCGCTGCGTAACAGCTTCATCCAGTCCATCTTTCCCCAGCTCACCTTCCCTAACTCTTCAAAAGAAGTTAAAGTAAGTAACATGAGAATGAGCTCACGCTGAGGGAGAATGTTTCTGGTAATTTATAGTCCCAGTTTTGCTCCTAGTAAGTTGGCCAATACTTAATATACAACCTTATCTGAGCACCTCCATAGCAGAGCTTTATAAAAAACACTGAAAGATAACAATTGCAAAATTTTGAAAATGTAAATTACAGACCCATAACAGGAGGTTTAAGTCTCCAATTCACTTGGAAAAGAAGAGAAGCTATAAATTAGAAGAAATACAAGCTCCAGAAGAATACCTCTGTGCTAGATTTTGTTTTATGTGCCCAGAATAAATTTCCATTTGAGACAGGGGGAGATCTGTTTACTTATTTCCCTGAAAAATGGATAACACAGAATAGATCTATCTACAGTCTGATACATTATTTCTTAGTGTGCTTTGCTGGATGGCAAAAGGAACGTAATTAACTCCAAGGCCAAGATATAAAACACCAACACACTAGAAGTTGCCCCACAAACTTTTTGCCAAGAGCACCGATAACCACTTAGCAAGACATCTTGGCAAACAAACACAAGGATCCAGATTCCCTGGGATCATTTAGCTGAAGCCCTATTAAGAATCCTGTTCTATACCTGGACCTCTAAAGCCAAGGGCTACAAAGCCATAACTCTATGGCTCATGTACAATTAGTTGCCTTGAAATGCAAATAGTTTTAAAGCAACTAAATAGTTTAAACTGCCAGCGCATGACAAGTCATTATTTTATAGTGATCAGAGGTGTCTGAGGTGCTTCAGAGAGCAGACAGAAAGGCACAATCCCTGTAGACCCTACAATCCGATTAACTTAATTAACCATGTTATTTCCCTAGTTCCTGGTAACTCCTTAAATCAATGAACTAAGACTTAATAGCAAAGTACATAACTAGGAGCTTTATTGATCATATCTGCACACAACACTGACTGAACTCCCAAAATCATGGCTTGGCATAAAACCTATAAAAGATACCTCGGTAGCAGACTTCTACTTTATTATCCTAAAGTCCCATGCAGATACCAAAAACAGGAAAGAAGTGGCAGGGACTGAAATTTTAATAGCAAGAGAGCAAATAAGCACGGGCTCAAAGTTAATCTACATTATAAGAAGCACAAAAAAAATCATTACAGTATTATTCAATTTTAAAATCAAAATTTTACATTTGTTCATAACCTCCTATAAAGACGGGTCCCAGAGTATTCTACAAATTAATAAGGCGAGACCTCCAGTCACTCATTTCTCCATGCCCTCTCCACACCTAAAGCCCAGAACAAGCAAGCAGCTCCTCAGCCCAGACAGGGAGGAGGGAGGCAGGCAGAGAAAAGCTGCAGGGAACTTGCCTGCAAGGTAATTCAAACATCCCCACACAAAATGCTCTCCAATGGGAGAGGTGCTTTACACCAGCTCCAGCCCCACCATCCATCGCTGCCAGCTCTCCTCAGGAAGGGCACAACACCCAGGACCAGCAGGTCAGAGAGACCCCAGCCACCCCTAACCACAGGGCACACACCCCCCCCCCAATCTTGCCTCCCACACAAGACAGCGTCAGCCTCTTTCCTTGTTGCCAACAACTCTTCGGTGCCCCTTTGCTTACCGCAGCGTAACCACGCAGCCCTGTGATATGGTATTGCCATGGCCAGTAACTGGCCGTAAGCTCTGTACTGAGCTTGCAAGGCCTCAGCACTGAGGCTCACCAGGCTTGCTGCCTGAGCTTTTCTTGACCTGCCCACAGCTTTCTTGTACTTGACTCAGCTCTGGCAACAATTTCTTTAATTGACCAGGTATCTATGGCTTTGTTGTACATCTCTCTATGGTACAACCGTAGTTTTATATGGGCATTTGTAACAAGCAGTTATTCTCTGAAGAACAAGATATTTATGACCAACACAATGACACAGTGCAGAGAAATAGTGCACTTTGCAGAGCAGAGATATAGGATATGGCAGAGGAACACCAGTGCAGGATGGCAAGCAATGGGGCACAGACTTGACTTCACAGCTCTAAATGACTTACCCACATTCAGTTAAAGAAATGAACACCTGGAGCTGGACTAAACTGCTTGTAGGGATAATGAAGAGAACAAACAGCATCCAGCATAC
The DNA here is from genome assembly GCF_000687285.1 of Phaethon lepturus. NCBI lineage: Eukaryota > Metazoa > Chordata > Aves > Phaethontiformes > Phaethontidae > Phaethon > Phaethon lepturus. The sequence goes on along the minus strand of NW_010555110.1, from coordinate 12,397 downwards.
ATAAGCTGTAATGTAACCTGGAGCTGCAGACTGATGAGCAAAGGTGCAAAAGTGCCTTAGCGAACAAAAATGACCCCAAGCAGATCCTAACTGGGGAAGAAGAAAACCATCAATATGAACATCATATTTCTCCTTGGTAACACAAATGTATAACAATTTTAAGTGCATTATTATTCTGTCTTCTTCTGTAAGAATTATAGCTTGACTAGTAAGAATTAGACTCGTACAATTTCAATTACACTCACAAGAAACTGTTGGCTTTTTATATATAAGGTGTGCTGCTTCTTCACCCATAAAAAAATAAAATTGAGTGCAACAGCAGTCACACACAATGCAGAGCAACAGCAGGCACAAGGGGACCCCTTAATTCCCTTTCACCAGCTCTTGCCCAGGATGATCTATTACCAGCTCTTAATGACACTGAGGAGGTTGTTCATTTTCGAATAGATCAGTGACTCATCATTTTAACTCACTTCCCTCCACTAAAAATCAATGAGCTCCTGAAACAGTATTATCCTGGATGATTGGTGCTTTAACGTCTCACTTGCAGGGGAAGTAGACCCCAGAGGTCCCTTCCAATGCTGGGTCACCACAATTGACCATAGAGATGGACTTACCCTCTTGGTGGGAAGTAACCACCTTCTGGGAAGGGGACACATTTCCACAAAGGAGTTTTTGTGGGTGTTGGGCAGATCTGTGTCTGTCTGCTCTTGCAGTGAAATGGAAATATTGTACACTGGAAGAGAGCTGCACTGCAGCTGCACTGCCATTCAGCCATGGCACAGTCCAACAAACCACCTCCATTCTCTTGCTTACTTGGTTGCACAAATGAGTTTTCCTACTCCCCCGACCAATCCTCAAATTGTTCTTTTCCACTCTCCTTCAAGTTCCTATGCATTAAAAAAAAGGGAAATATCTCAAAAAAAATTCACTCTTTGAAGAGCTCTGCCCCCTTTACTCACATAACATTCCCCAAAAGACCATCAGCAACACTCTTACAGCACAGACCAAAGTATTTGTGTTGCGTGATCAGGCCTATCTCACCTCTGACTCATGAGCCCGACTAACTCACTGTGTCAAAACTGTTTAAGGGTTTAATAGCTTGCCAGTGGCTAACCAACCCAGCTGGTTAGCAGCAGGCTGAGAAGGTGACAGGTAGATGAGAAACAGGACTCACACACCGACTGTCACATCAGCTCAGAGCAGTCATTCATCAAGGAAATCTGTTGGGCTCCAGCAGGAAACTCTGGATGAGGAAAGCTGCGGATGGGAAAGAAGTAGGGTTTGCAGTGGGGCACAGAGTCCAGCGATGAGTTTGCAAAGCTGGGGGACAGTGCCACAACTCTAGGGTGTTTTCTCAGCTTTCACTGACTTGGTGTTGAGGTTCAACAGGTCAAATACTGGACTACCCCACTGTACAGAGGCACAGCTAATAAGGATATTGCACCTACTTAGGGGCTATGAAAAGTCTCTAGAGTTAGTTTCACATCAAAAAACAACCCCTGCACATGTTCATATACAGAGCTGCACATTCCTCAGCTGTTTTAAAACACTGCAGAAGTGGCCATCACCACCTGCCCCCATAACACAAGGGCTGCTTTGTCAGTGCTTTTCCCATAAACCCTGCTGAAAAGATCTCCCCCTTCCCCACAGGGGCTTTGACAGCATGCCCATCGTGCTAGGACCCAAGCACAAGGGATCTGCCTGCAGTATAATTCAACGCTGCTCTCCCTGTATGCTGCTGAACAGCACCTCCAGCCTGTAGCCAGCTGTGAAAGAGCTGGGTTTCTACAAGAAACTCACAGCTGTGGAGGGAGATAAGAAGGAAACAAGCCCCCTCGCTCCCACCTCCACAGTCTCCACCACTGCATTGAAACCAAGCACCAACGTTGCAGCTTGCAGTTAAACATTGTGGCATGATTTTGCGGGCGAGAAAAGCAGCACAGGAAAAATGGCACCCTGAGGGCCTTAAGCTCACTAGAGAAGTCAATGGCAAGGCAACGAAGGGTGGTCAGGAATCAGCATCCCCACGCCCCACCGGGAAGCCCCCGGAGAGGAGCAGCTTCAAGCGACAGTCAGGGAAGCAGATGGGCAGCAGAGGATGGCACTCCTTGGCCAAAAGCCACGCTCCCTCTTCGCTCTTCAGAGGTGGACGCTGGATGGCATTCATTGCCTCCTCGCAGCGTCACCGAATGACCCCCGGGCGGTACGTGACCCTTGGCGAGGGGCAGCCCCGAAGTGCAGGGGTCGTGCGGCTGCTAGAGCAGCGCAGGGGGCATCGCAGAACAAGGCTGGCTCCGAGCTGGCGGCACATGGCTGCTGTGCAGCCCGTCCCCAGGCAAGGACACGTTACAGCCGGCGAGCCTCACCTTATAGCAAGCCCTGGAGAAAATGAGCATCCCAGCCCGGTTTGCAAATTTTTTGCATTCTGATCCCCAGCCCACTTACTAACAAGCCCCTGCGTAAGCACAGTGACAGTAAAGGAATTACACTGAAGTAGGACAAGGTGTGCCAAAAAGCCAATTACAATGGCTATTCAAAAAAAAAAAAAACAACCCAGGAGCCACCTCTATACAGGGCCAAACACCCTTGCCAGGTGGTAGGGGAGGAAAAAAAAAGCATAAATGCAATTAAACACGACAGTTCAGCTTTGTGTTACATTTGAAATGCGGTCTCCAGGGGCTGTGGAAGCAGCATGACTGACTAGGGTGAATTTTGAAATTCCTTAAAGGCAAGTTGCCTAGATGTGCAGCCAGACCCAGACCGACAGAAACATTGCTAACGGCGCCTAATTTGCTAGAGGAGTATCATTTGATGTAACGGATGGAAACTAGATTAGATCACTGGTAAACTCACAACACTGATCATTACTGTAGAGAGAAATTTCTACCCACTTAAACTGAACTTCTTGCTCTACTCAGCTGTGTGCTGCAACAGATTTGTAACCCCGTGCCAGAATGGCATTTTCTAGCACATTTTGGTCATTTTTTTCCAAATATTTGGCACAGCTGCCATGGCTCTGAATGTGACAACATTAAGCAGAGAAAGCTTAAAATTACACTCAATAACTTCAATTTTATATCTGTTTTGACCTGAGCATCAAAACTTTTGAAAGTACAGGCATTACCATGTTCTGCAGACATTAAGACTGGGGCGTGCAGAGGTGTGCAGACTGATTTTCCAAGCAGCAGAGAATTCCTCAGTCCCATTAATTTCAATTGACAGAGAAAAATTCCCCAGCACTCTGAGAAACTAAACAATGTTATTTTATACAAAGCCCTACAGTTAGGAACAGAGCTAGACACAGGGCAAAATGGCCTGCTCAATCCCCAATGCTAACCAACTAATTAATAAGTTCCAGCCACACTGGAACTGCTGTAATTACCACTGGACTACAACCTGACCTGTTGGGGAACACGGCAGCTATTTAATGCAACCAGGTGCTATGGCATGAGGTGTTTGGATAGGATGTAAAGGACACAAGGCCCATGAAACATACTGGAGTTGCAAAATATGACAAGTTGGAGCATGCTCACAGCATCAGTCTCATCTCAACACATGCCATGGGATTTGCAGCATGCCTGAACTTCACTTTCATTTGAAACAACCTAGAGGCAGCACACTAGCCTCCAGCCCCATGTGGAGACAGAGCCCAAATGTGTTCTTCACAACTACCTTCCAACCCACCAAAAAGGTACCTCCACAATTTATGGCTTATTTGTTAAAGACCAATTTAAGCCAGTTACTCAAAAGTTGTTTGCAAGTGTTATGTAAAAAAAAATAAGAGAGGCAGGAACATCAAGTTATTTCTTTCATCCTCATTCACACTCCAGCAACTTGTATTGATTTCTGCAGTGCAGAGTTAAAGCAACTCTTGTCTTCCATCACCTCCAGTCCCACTAACAGCTCTGCCACTCACCGGTCATTTGCTTTAAGATTTGTTCCTCCATTCCCCATTCCCTCTTATTGGTCTAGAAAGACTTCCTTATTTAAGGAAGAAAAAAACCCTCATTAAATGACATCAGCCATCAACAGGAATAAGTAGACAAATGAGAGCATTAACAGTATCCACAAGACCACATCATCTCTGGATGCTGAGGTACAGAAGAGGCAAGGAGCTGTTGACCATGTCAAATCCTACATAAGGTGTGCAGGTCAACCATGTACAGTGGTTGAGGAGCAGCGTCAATACACAGGTCAACCTCCACAGTGCTGAGGAGCAGTGTCCACCAAGCAGAGGCATCAGCGTTGCTCTTCTCCTGGGACTCGGAAGGATGCATCCTGCAGGATCAAGACCTTGCAGCATGCTGGCCACAAGAGGCTTTTTCCAAGTCACTGAAGACTGCCAGCCAAAGAGACCACGCATAGCCCCAGCTTGAAGGGGAAAACCAGAGATGGAAGAAGGGTGAAGAGATGATGCTCCCATGGAGGGCAGAGACTGAGAGGTAGCACTCTTCCCTGCCTCACACGGATCTACCTGTCCTCCCATCACAAAAGGGAGGTTCATGAGGCTTTTTTTATGGACATGACAGCTTGTACAGCAAGGAGATTGACTGCCTCCAATTCCAAGATGAAGGTAAGCAAAAGAACATTTAATTTAGAAAGAAAATATTCATTCCCAATAGTGCTCTCTGTTCAGTATTAACACAGAGCCCTGAGACAAGCTGCTATGTATATTTACTAACTCATCCTCCCAGCTTTTTGCCAAATTCATCCCACTGACAGCCGCAGGGAATTTCCCCATATTCCCAGTAGCCAAAAAGCAATGGATCTGGGCAAGTTGTTTTTAATGAGGGAGACCCCACTCCTGGAAACATCATCATTTTCTGGAAAACACATAGAAAGGACTGGATCTGCATCAGGAAAGCACACTGGTACCAAGTAAGAAAAGAGCAACTTAGCATCACTAATTTCTGTAAAACTGTCACACTGCCTGACAGTTTGCCTTATTCTCTTATTTTTCTCCTTGTTTCTTTGCATCTTATTTGTTACTAAAACTTCATGGCTTCTGCTGCAAGGGGATGCAAATCACACAGAAACACTAGGTTGGAAAGGACCTTCAATGTAGAACACTCCTTTCCCCACCATGAGTCTATGCGCTTCTGTGGTGACTGCTCTTGTCGAACTGGGGCCAAAGGTAAGACAGAGGCCCCCTGTGCCAGACACTGTAGGATCACCTAAACTTTGCCCTAAGAACAGAGAGGAAGAGATTTTTTAATTATTATTTTTAAATGGAAGATCAGAGAAAAAAAATCCAGATGCCAATCTGAGCTCCATCCCCCAGGACCTAACTGACATCTCTCAAGCTTGACGTAATCCTTACCTCAAGTAGCAGCTCCCCTCTTCAGTTGTATGAGGCAATACTCAAATGTGAGCCAGGACCTTTATTTCTCTGCACAGATGAATGGTCACCAGCGCTAACAGCATCACATGTACACAAAAACATGACAACACCTATAATCCAAAAAAATACTCAGAATAGCCTTTGACTCTGGGAACAAAGCAGCAGCCAAGGTTAATATAACTGCTAAACAAGAGCTCTGTAATGCCTTCTTCACAGTGGAAATAAAGTTAAGCAAAAAAGCGTGTTACTTTATAGACCGACATTCACCAGCTTGGAGAATGTAGAACTGACTTTATTTTGCAGCCTCAGCAAGAGGTTTCCACTTGTCAAGACACAGCAGTTTGGCTGGCAGGGTCACCGACACCTTTACTTAAATGCACAAGTAAGACATGGATCTAACCACATCTTAACGCACAGCATTTCCTTCATCTCAAGCAGCACACAGTAGCCCCCTTCTCCTTAAATGCAGGGTGCTCTTGATGCAAAATACCTGAAGCTGTCAGAGGAAAACATTTGATTGAACTAATTTCCCAGTGGAAAGTAGCACTCCCAAAGCTATCTGTGGAATCAACAAATTTTGCCAGAGCCAGTTCTGGCTCAAAAACTAAAGACAGTAATTACTAGATGCCAAGTTCATCTAACATTAATGAAGGGGGAAGTCAGTAATGGGGAAATCACCATAATTGTAGCATTTGTTTGTTTTTGTTATCTTATGCGAATTCCTTCATATTCCAAAGGAAAAGGGGGTGGGGAGAGAAATAGGAAAAAAGGTCATTCATTCTCTTGACAAAAGAAGAGGGTTGAAAAAAATTGATCCTACTTGAAATTTAAATTGAAAGCTTCATTACTTCTCCTCTCAAAGAAAGGAATCCATGGGAAGTATAACTGGACAAAGCACAGACCCTTCCAAGAGGAGATGCTTTATTCCAGTGTGTGGTTCACCCAGGCCAAGCACTGCAGAAGAGAAGCTACCATTTCCAGAGGCTGTCAGCATGGGATTTATTTTACAGATCAAATGCCACCCATGCTCCAATCCCAGTTACACCAGTGTCCACTCACAGTAGCTATACTCGTTTCAGAAACACAAACAGACATTTAATGATGTAACTGCATTTGGCTCAAGATGTGCATGCAGGAGCAGTTTCTATACATGTGGGATCATCACCAGCATTGACTGGAGCAGGAGACATGTGGCTCCTCTGGGGAAAGGAAAAAACCAAAGTTCATCACAGGAAAAATGCAGCAAGTTTTCAACTTGCTCTAGACATTACGCAAGCCTTTCAAGCATGGATCACTGCTCTGAACTTCAAGGGTTAGGACTGGCTTTTTAAAAGAGATGGCTCCATTTTTGTGATGCAGAGCTCCAAAAATGACCAATTCATGAGTCTTAGAGCTCATCTACAAAGGAATAATTTCAACAAAGCTACACTCTGATAATTATTCTACTATGTCTACACCTCTGTAAAGTCACTTCTGTTTCAAAATAAGTAATTTTATTCCACTATAATGAAATCAATTAACAAAATAGTAATTTTTATTCTAAAACAGGGCACCCACGGGAAGGCTTACACAGTTTTAACCACAGAAATAGATAACCTGACACAGAGCACATATCCTGGTGGAGATCCCTCCTTTGGCCACCCGCCCAGCAGCTCCCCTGCACTTGTGTCTACTTAGAAGAGACAAACAGCAAACCAAAGAAAGGCAGAACAAACCATCGGCCTTAGACTTGCCACACACCTGGGTTTAACCTGGGCAATCTTCATCTCCATACAACCCAGAGCATCAGAGGACCTGCAGGTCAGCAGCTGCAGTCACAGCTCGAGACTGGAGCAGTGTCAAATACCATGTCCTCTTCCTGAGAGTTGCCCACATGCTTTTCTGCTATGCTTGGCATGAGCCCATAGCAACACCAACAGGTTTGGAGAGCAACAAGCATGGCCTGAATCCAGACAGATCTGGCAATTCTTCTCACTTCAAAATTCTCCTGGCTACCACAATTCACGGTTTCCATCAAGGTCTTCAGCTTCCTGAAAGGCTCCACACACAGAGTTTCCAACCTTGGCACCTCTAAAGGGAGAACATGCCAAACTGCTGCAGCCAATGCATTTGCTCAGCACTGAGCATCATCACTCAATATCGCTAATAAAAACTCCTTTGCAAGAAGCCCTGCAGAGTGTAACAGCTTAAGCAAGACAGATTTGCATGATGCCAGTACAGTTTCATACAGCCAAATTCCATGAACTCAGGATCACATTCAGGTTGTAAAATCTGGCAGACCACTTCAAAAAGAAAAACAGTGATCAATCTGTCTTTAATCAAGTTCCAATGAGGCTTTAGAGCCATTCCATAAAACCCTTGTGGCTTCATCCCTCAATTGTGCAGGACTTCTCCATCAGAGCCAAGTTTTACAATTGCTGAAGTACAGGATCAAAAGCAGCAGCCCAAACTCAGCACGGCGTGACGGTGGCAGCCAGCGAGGAGCAGAGCACAGCGCTCGGGTGCAGCTATTGCTCCCTCACTCGATGGGTGCCAGATCCACAGCAACATATTAATAAACGAAGACCCCAAAGTCTAGCAGGATTTGCTCTGGCTGTCCCATCAGTTTGATGAATGAACATTATCCCTTAAGCATTACCACCACAGCCTTTAAGCAATCTTAATTCCCTACCACTCTTTCCTGGAGGGTCAGAACCTCTATTTTTACATTTTGTTTAAAAGCAGTGGCCTGTATAATGAGTATTACCAACAAACAGCAGCCCATAAATTCCCCGAGTGCTGCATGTGCCAGTCTTCATCTCTGACAAAGCTTGGATGCACCATAAAGCAAGAGTATCACATGCAGGAATATATTAATATGCTGCATTCAGCAGACAGACATAACAGCCCTTCAACCACAGAGCAGTTCAACTGCACACTATTTAAGTGACAACTACCCAGTTGAATTTCTTTACTGAAAATTAAGTGCCAGTACAATAGATCATGTCATTGTATGTTTGGACAGAAGGACTCTGTAAGGCAACGTATTAAAACTGAATAGACTCAACCTGGCCCTGAACAACGGTCCTAAGACGACTTGATAAACACAAAAACCTCCTTTCCGAAAGACAGAATTATTTCTGATGTGGCAAGCACACGAGCAAACAATTTTAAGCAGCAGAATAGTTCAACTGATTTCAAGTTATGCACACCACACAGTGTGCAAGATCAAAACGTTTATGGGTAAGTGAACAAAGGACAATTCACATTATTTTTAACAGTTACTCTATCTTAGTTATTCTACACATCACATGTGCATATCATAAACATGGAACTCAATGAAAGGTCTTCTCATTTTCTGCTAATCATGCAAAACCAGACAATTCCCATCTTATTGGGATGTTTCTCCTTGATGTGTGTGATTAAGTAAAGAAGAAACCCATTTCCAGTCATAATCATAGTTTCACAGCTACAGAGCAAAACATCCTGGTACAGTGTTCTGAGGACAGAATAAAAAGCTGATGTTTATAGCCCAGCTGTTACAAAACCCCTCAAGACAGACTGCTGTGGTATTTTTACCTTCCATTATAAAAATTTAAATAGCTCTACCAAAACCATGAAAAACCACCCCGCTGCTAAATTTTCCCCAGGGTCCCACTCCTGCCAAATTGCACCTGCGGCAAGGTAAGGCAGGCAAGAAATGGAGATCTTGTAACGCGTTTTTACTTTGCTGCTCTCATCCTACAAATCAGCCTGCGCCACAAAGGATTTCCCTTTCCCCACACACCACAGGACACCTCTGCCCACGGCTGCACAGCAGCCAAATGCCCCTATATGCTCCTACAGCTGTTTCCAAGGTAACCAGCACAGAGCCCTATACGAGGGAAGGAAGTAAACAGCAGCAATGCAATCCTGCAATATTGTCACTTTTTGGAGGAGGTCCGAGGTGCCCCTTTCCCCACCTCCTCTCCAGCTGCCCCATGATTCATGCAAAGGGTGGCAGGTTTGGAGGTTGGGTTTTCATTTGTTTTTTTTGTTTTGTTTTGTTTTAAATAAGGCACCATCTTGGAGTTTTAAGGTGAGAGTCAGATTTTCTGGTTTTTCTTCAGGAAAACAATCTGGGGGACGAAGGGGAATTATTTCAACAGCATAAATTTACACACAAACTCTGTACTCCCTCCCAGTAGAGGCAGCAAAAGGTCTCAGGATTAGCTAAGGGTGTCTACCCACTACTGCAACCGATGTTACCCAAGTCATATGCATCTAGATAACACTTATTTTCATCGGTTAGGATAAAAGTATCTCCACTGCTCCATCTGCAGATATGGTCTATCCTTTTCAGGCATCCAGTTTCCATATCTACTCAGATGTGCCAAAATCCCCAGAGACTCTCTCACCTGCCCACATACATTCATGCTCTCAAAGCAGAAATTAGCCTTTGCTTCCTTTTGCTATTGAAAGCTGGGGAGCAGCAAGAATACAGTCCAAATGCTGCAGTCCTCACAAAGGACAGCAGCATGAGGGGGGAAATTGGGATGGGGAAAGTCTCTGGCATGGCCAGCTAGTTCTCTCCACTGTCCTGAGAGGGGACCAGCTATCAGGGAGGTAAATCAGCACGAGATCTGTGTACACAGCTAAGGACAGAACTGCCAGGCTGTATGCTCTAAGCTCTGCTCCCAGGTCCGAGACAACCCCGGTTATGCAGCGAGAAGCAAATCATCCCCCTGACTTGGGATTAACAGGGCAGTTATCAACACAGGCTGGAAGGAACATATTTTCCACAAAGAACTTCCAAGCCATTAACATCAATTCTTTTGTTCTGCATGAAACAGAATAAGGGGTGGCATGTCCCATGTACAACCCTCTTGTGGTGGGGAGCAACAATATGTTACAAAATGAAGCATTTCTGCACACCAGTCAGAAGTCATCCCCATCAGGATAGAAATTTTAAGACAAAATATGCACAAGGAAACTCACCGTGGGTGGTGTTTTGAAAATGGCAATCATTCTTCAGCACAGTTCATGTATTTCCTGCATTTCCCTTTGTGACTTACCATAGCTGACCTTTTAAATACCAACTGTGATTAATGAAGCTTCCGACCCAGCACTGAATGGCTGCAAATTGCAAGAGATGCTCATCACATTAACATTCAGTAACCAAAATATACCAATCTTCTAATCACAACTGTGCTCCTGCTGAACACCAGGATATTTCCTTTGGAAACTGGAGTACTGCAGTCCTCCGAGGAAGTTAACATGCCAATGGACCAGCACATGCACATCCGGGGAAGAAGCTCCCCAGCTTAGATATCCAAAACAAAAACTACCACATCTGCATAGGCATGGGGGTGCCAACAAGTCAGACATAACTTGTTTTAAAAAAGGAAAACCAAAAGTCAGTATTTCTTCATAGACTGGTTGCAGGTTGGTTTGTAAAACTGAAATCCAAACTGAACCCTGCAGAGATTTCCTGGCAGCGTTATACATGACGTGATGTGAAACCTTCTCTAGCATCCAGTTCAACCCTGTACCATACCTGTTAACACCGCAGTGCTACAAAAACATTACCAAGTATCTTCTCTGCTACCCCTGCAGAGTTATATACTGCAATACAACCATCAAACTGGTTGCCTTGGGGAAAGAAGTTCCCTACAAACTCAGCACATTCTTTAGCAGGCATATACCTCCTCCTCTACGTAGCACATCAGATCAAGCTTGCACAATTTATTCCTCTAGATAAACCATTCTGTGATTGACTAAATGGTAACTTCCAAAGACAAACTACTCTTGTGCCACCCATGGCAATAAAAGCAATGTCACTAGGGAAAATGCCCAACATACTTGAAGGGATGCACACCAGAGACAGACTCCCTGCAGCGCTAGGACTGAAGTCGGAGGGAGAGAAGATGAGGACAAAAGGCATTACATAGACCCCAGAGACAAGAGCCAGTACATACATATGAAGTTACAGAGAAAGTAACCTGGCAAACATGTTAACCCAGTACAGCTGTACATCAAGAGCTCACTACTTTAAATGTTTTATAAGGCCTCAAAAGCCCTCCCTAGTCCAGTGGTGCAAGAGCATCCCTGTCAGCTGCAGCAGGGCAGCGTTACAAAGCACTGCACCACAACAGGGCTGAATTCACACCGACAGGTCTCTGTGTCGAACAGGGGATCGATTTGCTCTTCTACAGGACAAGATTTTCAACAGCTGTATCTCAGGTGGCTGGAGTCTCTTGAGTGGAAGCTGTGGTCCCAGAGGGTCAAACATCAGAAGTAGATGGAGTTCTCCCAAAGCAGTGGGAGCAAGGAAGCAGCACCAGAAAGACTCAACAGCTTAACAACGCTGCCCTTACAGCCCCTTACAGGGCATCTAACAGCACAATTTCTCTCTGCGCTTATTAACCAGCAGGACCAGAGAATTCCTTGATTTTTGCATTACTCACACCAGATGATGCAATGGTGCAGCTCCAGCTATTTGGTAAGTCTGCTTACCAGTGCACGATCTAGAGAGGCAGTCAGGGGAAGGGATGCAAAATAAAAAACTGCTGTTAACCACTCACACCAAAGCAGCTGAGGTTAGTCTGACACCCATTCCTGCCTTTATCTGCCCATCCCAGATTGCTTTTATCTGCCCATCCCAGATCAGCCCCTCCACCTGAATCTCATGGGGGCACAGAACTGCACTTCATTTGAAGCATAAACTTTCCCCACCACTATCATGCCTGTTCATCTATAAACCCAGGAGCCAGAATGCCAGGCTGAAGCCTCCCCTGTGCTGTGCCACCTCGTGGATGTCTTCTCCTGGCTTTCATGAGCTGCAAGTCCAGCCTTTATTTAACACCACACTCTTGAGCATGTAAACAAAATAATTCACAGCCACTGTGAGCGACAGGAATCAGGTTACCACGACATATCCTCTGTGTAATTCGCAAACCCTTTAATCCCCAGTTGGGCTCGGGCACTGGGGAAGAATTACCATCTGAAAACAGTAGCTTTAGAAAGTTAGCGCTCAGACGCTGCAAGCCCCTCTAAATATCTAGGAGGCACCGCGCAGCCACCTCTCGCTCAGGC
>NW_010555109.1:0-3976 GCF_000687285.1 Phaethon lepturus | reverse complement strand
GGGAGCGGCGGACGGGAGAAGGGCCTCGCGGGCAGCACTGCGTGACCCGCACGCAGCAACGCACAAACCACCGCGCTCCTGCGATGTACTTCTACAATTACATCCTCTAAACCCTCAAAACAAGAGAGGAAAAAAACACCCGTCTGGTTTATTCTGCCTCAAGGGCTGAAGTTTCATAATCTGATGCTAGAACGGGTACCCGTCTATGTTATTTAGCTGCCTTGCTCTGATATACATGCTCTTCCCTGGGACTGCAAATTATTTTAAAGCAAGGCTTTTTATTGCATTTTAATTACTCTTTATCTTAATCACTGTATTGAAACCACATCATTCTTCCACAGAATCACATATTTAACCTTTGCTGTAAAATCTATTCACCGCTTCACGGACTCAAAGCCCTCAGCAGTCAGATGGGGGGGCTGGATTCTTGATTTCACAACATGCATCCAGACAAACCCTTGACAACCTCACTTCTGTTAAAGAGCAAGACCATGCGCCATTCTTCTCAAGACCAATATTAACATACGCTGTAATTTTTCGTGCCAGGCAGGTTCCTTCAATTCCAGAGGTTTAATACCAACAGGAAGAGAAAGTGAGTTAAACTATACCCACGCATTCTGGGCAAGTCTCCTGCCTCCTAAGGGCTCTGTACACAAAAGCAGGCTCTACAGCCAAAGCAAATCAGGTATATGATAAGGCAATCAATAATATTGAGTGATCTGGACAATACAAATCCAGTTTAGGATACATGAAAGGTGCTCCCCGTTGTACAAGTCCAGCATCACATTTTTGTGAATACATCCTTTCGGGGCAAGCCTTTCATGCAAGCGTCCGACCAGAGTGCATCTATGCATGTCATGCCTTACACAACTTCATGTCCAGGGTTGAAAAGAAGTTGTCAGGAAAAACACGGGGGGTCACGGATAGTTCAGGGAGTGTCTCTGCCTGAGCACACATCGGGTGAATGAGGAAAAGCCCGTGGACTACAAAACACCGTTCAGGGTCCTGCAGAGCACACAGCAGCTGGACGTGTTGGGGCTAGAGTGGGAACCTGTATTTTCCAGCAGGGACACGTCAGGCTTTTTTGTGGTTTTGTTGGTTTTTTTTTTTAAGTTCCTCTCCACAATGCCCTTGTGAGGATCTAGGCCAAAGCCAAGTTCCTGAGGGCTTTTCTGGCACTGAAGCAGCCGTTTGGGTCTGCCCCTCTCATATTTCATTCCTTTTGTCATGTGAATATTTTTGGATATATTTCACATAGCCCTGACTTGGACAACCCCTGCCTTTTTTACCTCCTTTGCAAATTAAAGGTCCATTGCCTCAGACAGGTCCCTTCAAAGTCCATTGCTTTAATTTTAAATGAAAGTTCCTATTATCTCAAACTGTCCAGAATAACCATGGCAAAGATTTCACGATATCTGATCACACCTTTAATAATATTCATGAGACAATACTAAGAACCTGAAATTCATTTCAAAGAGCTGCACCACCAGAGCAACAGTCCTAACACCAGTCAAATGAAGTTGACAAGTCGGGACATTTCTTGGGGAAAAAATGCCTTGTTTCAATATTCTGATTTCTCTTTGCATCACAAAGGGCTCTTACTGTTCAGCAGTGCATAAGCAAAGAAATTAACTTGGTACTAATAAAATATGTCTCCTACCAGAAGGCCATGAGTTCCATGTATGGCAACACACCTAGAGAAGCAGTGGTGGATAGCCAGGTTATCAAGGTACGCTGGGTGTTCGTATCCTCCTCTCTCATCCACATCCTCAGCCAAGTGAAAATGCACAGGGTAACTGCCCAGGATTTGCTGTCCCATGTTTTTTAATTCCACTCCTGACATGTGAACAGAGCTAAAATTCCTTAGGATCTGTTGAGACAAATGTAGATCCAAGTAAGTCATTACAACACAAACACAGACAAAAAGAAAAACTTTTTTTTTTCCTCTCTCTCTCATTAGGCAATGTGTTTGCAGAGTAAAACAGGGCCTGATCCCAGAAGGAGGTGTCGGGTCCCGGCTCTGGCTCACAGCAGCGCAGCACCTGCAGAGCTGTGTGCCAGCGGCTGCGCACCTACGGGCATGGGGCTGCCAAGGAACAGCTGCCAAACACCATGAACAGCATTTAGCGACAGCGGTGTGTGACGGCTACAGACAACGTGCTCCTGCCAGCTACAGAAAGGGGTAGCATTTACCATCAGGCTCTATTGCCTGGCAACTTTATCTCTGTCAAGTGATTTTAGGCCAGACTTGCACAGTGCCCCAATTCCCACCTACTGGAAAACACAAAGCTCCTGCAACAGCACGACTTTGCACCTCCACCAAGAACACAAGGGACGACCAGGAGGAGGCACAAGAGGGCAAGACCCAGCGCCTCTCTGAGCCATGAAGGGAGCAGGCTTGCTCTGCAGGAAGCACAGTTTCTTCAGTGACATCTCACAAACTATATAACTTCCCACTGACAGCGGTGCCGATGACGAATCCCCTCTAGCCCAGGGAAGGGTATGTTTTTGTATACACGGTGAAGAAAATGGTACAGCCTCATCATGAGTCTAGTTTTGCAAAACAGGCCAACAAACTTTCCCCTTCTTCACAGACAAGTACACTTTTTCCCCCAGACGCAATGGTAGTTACATGCATTATGTTGCTTGTTTACAAACCAGGAAAGGAACAATCTGAAACCACCTTACAGGCATACATGTTAGAAATTACTCACTTTAATATGTCCTCCGAATGTGTCAAAGGAGAAAAACTGGCATTGATTTTGTCCATAACAAGAGTCTTCCATTTCTCCTTGAATAAGTATATTTCTAGTCAGAAGACCAACCTCTGCCCTCATATCAACACCATCGATGACTTCTCCAATGTGAAGATAAAGTGGGCTGCCTGTGAAAATCAGAAACCTTTTTATTCAGGGTGAGCACAGCATCTTCCTTATCGCATTGTTCTAAGCAAGTGCACACCTTTCATTTAAGCAATCACCAAGTCTGGGGATGTGCCCAGTTGTTAGTATCTGATCCCAGAGGAGATCAGCATTTCCCCTGGCTTCTACAAAGGACCGCTGCCCCTGCTCAAACTTTCAAGTCCAAATGTAATATTGGGGCCCTCAGCTTTCATATGTGCCCACATGTTTATGAGACAGAAACTAGCTAAAAAGGCAAGTAAATGTAGAATGCAAAAGATAAGACAATGTAAATGTTTACCACAAATGAGCAGCTTGATAAAAATATTTCATACCATCAATTTTCACTTGATTACTTTTACATTCAGGGCAAGGAAGGAGATTAAACTCTTCAGCCTGATGCATTGAATAATCTGTACTGGCAACGACGATCCTGTCGCCAGGTAACCAACTTGTAACCTCATCCACCAAATGAAGAATTATTCCTTTGGACACTTCCACTCTAAATCCATTACGAGGCACCCCTGAAAAATGAAGCAATCAATTATTTTTACAGTTGCGTATGACAGAATCACGCAATTAGTCAAAGAGCATACCACTTTAATTTTTATCTAGATAACTCTGGTTGTGATAGAAGTGCTCCAGCCATTAAATATGTCAGTGTCTTCCCTTCGTAGGTGGCTAAAACGTTACTTTGAGAGAGTACCGCTGTCAGTTTGGTCACCATCCATGCGAGCAAAAGACTACGGTATTATTACCACTGCCCTGTTCAGATTGACAGCAGGCAGAAAAGCAGAGCAAGGCAACAGCAGACAAGCAATCGCCGGGGAAGACTACACCTTTTATCCATCCGCTGAACGCAGTAACTGTAAATCGGGTGCCGTCGTCCGTGAGGAAGTCTCTTTGGGCTACGGCTAACCCCGTTGTTCCGTTCCCGCAGTACTCCCGCTTGTCTTCTGCTGTGGAAAGCTGATCCCCGCCGAGGGTCCCCACCAGCGCCCAGGGCTGCCTGCAGGAGACGGGGAAAGAGCAAAGCGCGCGACAGCCCGACCCCCCCATCCCCAAAGAGCCTGGGC
>NW_010555108.1:0-12064 GCF_000687285.1 Phaethon lepturus | reverse complement strand
CTGCCCTAGGTGATCCTGCCTTGGCAGGGGATTGGATCAGATCATCTTCAGAGGTCCCTTCGAACCCCTACCATACTGTGATTCTGTGATATTTATAGGCTTTACAGTAAAGCATCGTTGGATAGAAACAAAGCTAGTCTAAAGAGAAAAAAGCAGAAGCTTAGGCCTCCTATTTTCCATGTCTAGGGCTCTTAAATTAGTGAAGGTTTGGGCTTTTGCTTGCCTGCTGTGTATCAGACGTGAGTTTCTTGCAGCCAGCTGCACAGGGAATCACCTTCTAGAAGGGGATGTTCTTCCCCAGCATATGCCATGCGACCTGCTGGGTGGAGCATGGTTCTGGGATCTGGAGGATGTAGGTCTATTCCCCCTCTAGCTTGCACCATTAGGCCTCAACTTTGGTGTCAGTGTCTGGAAACTATATCCCGTTACAACTACTGACCCATACCACTCCCAAATGATGAGAATTGGAATCTAGCTAGGTGGAGGTACTTAAAATTTACTCAGAGTTTCTTGATAGTGTTAATGGAGGGTGGTGTTTAATTTAGGGACACTGAATTAGACTTCAAAGACACCTATAGACCCTACACAGAGAGCGAGGTGTCTGTGTTATGCAGAAAAGGTCTCCCTTAGCAAGTTTTCCATGATGAATACCATCTTTTGTAATTATATATGTTCCTTAGATGTCTGTGTGCCAGGCAGACCAAGTTAGTCTTCCTGTGAAGAAGTGCTTTAAAATTTAGGTAAGACAATAGCTAAGTTAGGCACTTAAATAAAATGGTTAGACACCTAAATAAAATGCTTGTTACCTAAGTAGGGGTTTAAGTTATTGGGTTGCATAGCTGCTGGGATGCAGTTAAATCAGACAAAGATCAAGAGCATGTAGGCACCACAAAGAGTGCATCTGTAGTACTAAATGTAGTGAAACCCCCTATTTTTCAGTGGTTTCTCAATAGAATATGAAGCATTATGAGAGTGGAAGAAAATTATAAAGATCCTCTGTGATTTGTAATCGGGATAAAAGGAACAAAAATATAACATAAAAGAGGAAGTTAAGTAGATATTGCAGAAAGGGCTAAAAAGAACAGTTTAAATGTCCAAAAACTAGTTATCACATGAAGAAGACTAAAAACCAGTGTAGCTTGACTAGCATTTATAATCACCCAGTAAAAAAGTTCAAAGAGGAAGTTCTTTAAACAAAAAGTAATTTGTGTGTGCAGTCGTTTCGTGTAGGAGGTTATAAGGGTTACACAAGGATGATCACATTCAACAAACACAGAGTATATGACCTTTGAGAAACAGGTGGCTACTCTGGTAGAAGACCAGAACTCTGAAATGCTATTTATGTTACAATGCATTAAAATGAGTGACGAGGAAGTGGTACTCAACTTTGAAAAGTTTGACTTCCTTCACTGAAAAAGGATTTTATTTATTGTTTGATTTTTTTCAATGTGAGAACACTTCCAATACTGGCCATGAAAACTGTTGGTTTTGGTTGTGTTGGGGAGTGTGCTTTCCCATTTTCCGACCCTTGTAGCATATAATGGAGCACACCAGTGGAGACTTTAAGAGCAATTCATCATTTATGATAATAACAACAAACAACAGTGTTAAGAATGTGGTTGTGTTTCATTATTGAAATAGCATTGAAACATATCTTAATTGTTCACAATAAAAACCTTACTGAATATTACAAAATTATGAAGCATTGCTTTATTCCTCATTTTTGTACTGATAGCTAACATGTAGGATAAGATTGCTTGGTTTTTAGCTATATTTGTCTACCTTAGAAAAGAGTGTAACGTGCAGAAGAGAAGAGAATGAAAGGGAAAAACACACATTTATATCAGTTCTCTAAGTGTTATGCTGGCATGTACGTGTGACACTTTCAGGCAAATAGTAATCATTTGCAATTTCACAGGCTTTGTAAATGTCCTCCCCCTTGGTCATTATTGCCTAAGCAGCATTTATTTTGAAAACATGCATTTTGAGAACAGCAACTAATCATGGTGTAGAATTAAAATATATGGCTAAATGACATGAGTTATACAAGCTGACCTAAAGAAATCTGCAGGATTATGTAATAATTTGCATCTTTTATTTTTGCACAGTGTTTATGGCTGTCCCTTGGCAAAAAAAAGAAAAACACAAGATAAGCAACCCCAAGAACCAGCACCCAAAAGAAAACCCTTTGTGGTTAAAGCAGACAACTCTTCGGTAGATGAGTGCTATGAAACTGATGGAACAGAGGAGATGGATGAAAAGGAAGAGGAAGAAGAGGAAGAGGATGAAGAAGAGGAGGAATACTCTGATGATAATGAGGAGCAAGGTGATGAGGAGGAGGATGATGAGGAGATAGATCGAGAAGAAGAAGAGGAGATTGAAGAGGAAGAAGAGGAGGATGAAGAGGAAGGTGAAGATGTGGAGGATGAAGAGGAGGAGGAAGAAGAGGAGGAGGAAGAGGAGGAGGAGGAGGAAGAACGTGGTAATAATCAGAGTATTAGTAAAAAGTAAACAATATGTGTTTTCTGGGTTAATCTTCTAGTGTGGTGTGTGAGGATTTAGCTGTGTGGTTCTCATTAAAGCTAATGGAAGTCATGCAGTTAAATCTCTCTGCTCCACACTGAAAATATACCCCACTGTGTTCTCTTAACATTTATTTTAATAAGTCTGTCTTCCAAATATTTTTTAATACACTAGCACTCACATTTCAAACAAGGAGGGTGGAGGTGTGTTTGTGCTAAAAATACTTACATAAAATATAATCCTAGTAGTGGATTAATGCATGCAGTTACTAGGTGAATATTCATGAAGGTACAAGCAAAGCATCAGCTACAGCTGGGTGCCTGTACTGATCATTTGCAAGTGTATTTGCTGGATCTGCTTATATAATGTCAATGGTTGCCCACATAAACGCTGTCACAAGTTTGCAGGTAATTTTTGTGAGCAAAAATGGGCCTCTTCCCTTTGAAAATTTTGCCTCATACTTCCCTCTACCCCAAGAAACTATTCAGGATGAACTACTATAATATACTTTGTTTCTTTGAGACTTGAATGCTGTGTAGTTTAGTTGATTCTATTAAAAATACAGAGAGTGAGAGGTTTACATAGATAAAAACCTTCTAAAATGAATATATTTTTGTTATCATAACATGGCATAAATGCCTTTTAGACATACAGGTCACTGGTAGTAACCAAATTAATGTAGTAGCAATGTGATTAACTGATTCACCTTTATCTTTTTTGGGATATGGGACTCTATATAACCAGTATTTTCAAAATACGTAATCAGTGTCCATTTACTCAAGAGTCCATATGCTGATGACAGACATCATAATGCACTGGGGTGAAATGAAAGAATCATGCAAAAATTAATGAGCTATCTAAAAAGTATTTTGTTCCCATTTCCAGGGAACACGTTTTTGGTTGGGTAGATTCACCTTTCTAACCAATAAAAATATAAGAAAGGCTTTCAGCACTCCTCAGTTGGATTCCTCTTAGGAACCAGGTATGAAAGTTGTATGACTTTTGTTTCAGCATTCTGTTAGGTCAGATCTTAAATCTTATAGAAAGATTTTGGAAGTATTCTTTCCATTTGGGCAAGATGGTGGCCAGCTGGGTGGCTATAAGCATTTTCTCAGATTTCTGAATCTGTAGCATTTCCTCAATTGCTTAAATTTGCCAACAAAATTGGTAGAGCATAAATGGCCAATCTTAAAAGTTACTTGAGTTTAATGCAACAGGGAAGCCACTTCTCTTTGCAGGGAACTCTGCTGTCTCAGAACGTGGAAGAGAAGCTGTGTTAGATCAGGCTGATGTGCAACTGCTATTGCTATCCTGATGGGCAAATGCAGGATGTCTAGCAGTTTCTTTAAGAGATAATGGTGATTGAGTTGGTTGGTGCTTAAGTTATGGTGCAACTGCTGCTCTGATTTCAGCTGACGTGAAAAACTTTGAATCTACACTGTCAAAAATCATAAAAGGGAAAAAAAAAAAGCAAAACTCAAGAGCTCAAGAAAATTACTTCTGGCAAGCCAGCAGGCTTGATGCTCAGTTTACTTTTACTATCATAATGAAACACAGTGGTTTACTTATTCCAACACAGTTACACATGCAGTTAGTGGTCCTAATCAATCTACAGAGGCTGACATTGCTTTTGACTGCTTTCCTTCCATATATAGTAGGCTGTGGTTAAGAACTGCAAAAATTTTCCACAGGTACCTGTATTAGCTGCTCTGCATATTACATGGAATTAAAACTTACATAGATCAAGTTTTTCTTAGGATCCCATGTTATTCCAGTAATAATAGATATGTACATTAATAAATATATATATGTTCTATGTCAAATATTAGTCATTAAGAAAAAATCCTTATAAATTGGGAAAAGTGATAATAGAATTTTAGAAGAAAAATACTTAATGATCTTTTGAGAATCAAATAGTAATCACTATGCAACAACCCCAGTTAGAACACAGCTGACTTACAAGAAAGAGTTACTAGCCACTGCGGAAGGTAGTATGGAGTTCCTTATGTCTATGCCAAGGAGTGGAGAGTGATAACAGTTTGTTCTTGGTGAGGTCTAGAAGCTAATCAATAAATCAGATTTTTTTTTTTTAGGTAGTTTATTTCCTATTGATTTCAATAGGGATCCTGGTTTTTCACTTTCTTCCACTGATAACGTAAGCAGCTCTGGTGGAATTTGGACTGTTGATTTTCCAAGGAAACAAAGTGCGACCAAAGTTGGGGTCTGAATATGGCACTTGCCTTTATTGACTGTATGGGAAAATTAGGTCTGTCAGCTCTGAATTTAGTCACGATCACTCACTGTTCATTATGATGTAGATACTGTAGTAACCCGCCATCCACTTTTTAAGGCACCTTAGCAGGAGCTGAATGTGTCTTAGTGTTCCTATCCCTAGAAACAAAATACAGAATTATCATCTGGATACCAGGATGCCTGCACAGTTCTTATAAAAATTTCTGTTGCTTGTGCTGTAGATTGTAGCAGTTCAGAATATTTACAGAAGTAACTATAGTCTAGGTGGACAAAACAGTTAAATTCGTAAGTATTGGTGATAGAAGAATTCCATCAGCAAGTATAGGACTACAGAGACAGCAATTAAGAAAGGGCAGATAGATGACCTGCGTTACAATAACCTAACCTGTAAATTGCAATACAAATGGGAAAAAGTAAGAGAAAAGGCTGCTTTTGGAGTGCCCCTTCTCTGTGATGGCAACTGTCAAGAACCTTTGCGCTGAAGTCTGAAGGGTGCATTTGATTTGCAAGGCAAACCGAAGTATGTTCTCCTAAGAAGAGCTTGCTTCAGGTATTTGGGTCCCAAAGACTGTTTCACAAAGCTTTTCTACTATCAAAAGAAATCTCCATTGGAGGAGCTCCTGGAACAAATGTTCCATAGCCCATTTCACATGAAGACATTCAAGATGGCTTGTACTCCAGGTATTCCATAATCTGCCAGAGGCAGGAGGAGTCAGGCTGATTCTAGACCTAAGGAAATTTGATACATCAATCAAATCCATTTCACAGATGATGCTACAAAAACTATTGCAGTTTCTCAAGAGGTGAATTGTTAGGCTGTATAAATCTTTTAGACACTCCCTTACCTTTTCTATTGAACTCAGGTGGCTGGTATTTACAATATACCAATATGTGGTACTGCACCTAATTATTTAGATGTAATACACTGCAAAAATAGCTGTAAAACATAGATAGCAGTATATATTCAAAGGAGACATAATACAGTTT
The DNA here is from genome assembly GCF_000687285.1 of Phaethon lepturus. NCBI lineage: Eukaryota > Metazoa > Chordata > Aves > Phaethontiformes > Phaethontidae > Phaethon > Phaethon lepturus. The sequence goes on along the minus strand of NW_010555108.1, from coordinate 6,301 downwards.
TTTGAAATAAATAAAAGCTCGCACATGGACGTAGAAATAGATGTTCTACCTGTTTGCACATTTCCTTAAATTGTAGGATTGGTTTTAAAAATCTGGTAATATGTTTGGGTTTTTTCCTTGACTTTCATGAGCTCGACACAGACACATAGGCCCTCATAATTTGAAATCCAACTATCAACTCTACTAAAATTGTTAGTGCCCTCCGCTATCTTCCTGATCCCCTCATCAGATTGCTTCTGAACCACTTCTGTCTTCCAAGCAAGAGAAGACGCAAACACCAATCTAACGATGAAAGAAGCACATGTGTGGAGGAAACTGTGGTGGCACACAGCTTTCCAGCTGTGCTTGCCTCTGAAGACACTCTGCAACATGATAAAATAAAGACGACAGATCTGTGTTAGCAAGGTTGCCTGTCCAGCCTGCTGACCACTAATCATATTCATTTACTTAAACTCTTAGTGGGAAAGTGGTCATCTGTTTGGTGAACACTGTAGGTTTTCAGTATTAATCAGAGCAGAGAATGAGACTCACTTCTACCTTATGGGCAAAACACCTAATAGAATAAAATTATAGCTTTAGATTAAGAGGCCAGAAAGCATAATTTCACTGGAAATTATGGAAAGAAGTGCATTTTCCAGAGCCAAAGAAGACTAAATAAATACCTGCCAGTTTCACAAGGTGAAGCTGATCATAATGCTTTGCTAATAAGCTCTATTGCTGCATTGTTTCACCTCCTTCATAAAAGAAGATACCCTGTGCTTAGGGTATCTCATCAATAACAATATGAAGAACAGGAAAAAAACAAGTTAAGTCACAGCTGGAAGACATTTATCCTGGCCATTGTGTTGGCTTTCTCTTGATTAGAAGTTAAAGTTTCCTTTCCGGTCTAGTTATGAACTGCTCAAGCCTGGGAGTGGTTGGGTCAAACCGCAGCATAAGAACTTTTATCGATACCTTCTTTCTGCATTGAAGATGGAAGCATAGATTGCAGCGGAGTCTGCTTTTTAGCTGTTGATATTATTTCATATAGAGACATTCAGACTAAGCATTTTCTCTGCAAATTTTTGTTGGAAATAATGCGATTAAAAGATTTGGAAGAAGTAGTTCAGAGCTGGAAACCTCAAGGTTGTGGAGTAGGGTGGGGAAACAGCTAGCCATTAAATACCCTCTGGATACCTCTAGTTCTTGTGGAAAAAGTTCAGATCTATTTGTTACAGTTGTTTGTGATTTGTTGGTTGGTGGATTGCTTTCACCTGACTGCGGTGTTAGTTTAGTAAACTTTTTCTTGCTGTTGTGTTCCATGCTCAAAGTGTTTACTGTTTGCTGCTCATAGACAGTATAATTTGTTAAGAGCATTATTTAAATGTTATATTTGAATTCTCTGAAGTGAGTTTGGGCCTGATACTGAGCTTGTTTATATCAGGACAAATCAAGAATAACTTTCTTTCAGTAGAGTTATATCTATGTGAGGTGGTTTTGCCCGTGTCACACCTAACTTTTCCTCCCCTTGAAAAACTATTTTAAAAGATTTCCTGCTATGTGAATGTTTAACTCAGAAGCTCAGTGAACCTTCCAGGCTGTGTCTAGAAACTTACATGTACCTTCAAGGAGTTAGTAGCCCTCTTCACTTTAACTTCCATGTTTAAAGTAAGGAGCGTACTTAAGTATCCTTCTGATGTAGAGGTTTGCATATTTAGCTCCTTTCCTACTAGTAAAAGGCCTTAAATGATAATGTGAAATATCTGATCCTTCAAGAGCAAATGATTCAATTATAGCTTTATGCAATGTAAAGAAATTATTCACCTTTGATGAGACAGATTATAGATATTTGCTGTACACAGCTTCTGTTGACGTGAGCAGAAATTCTGTAGAGGACAGTGGGATGCTGAAGGAGTTCAGGGTCTGAACTGGAGGCCTTAGTAAGAGCATCACAGAGCATGTTCAGCATCACAGCTGGTTTTAATGATGCTTCATCCTGAATCTATTTTACATGGCATGGGGCTGTTTGCTTGTATTTTCAATTCAGTGTTAGATGAACATGAGATGTTTGTTTGCCCATTGTAATGCCAAATTGTTTCAGGGCTTATGGGTGACCGAACCTTTCTCTAGTCTTGCCCAAGCAGTCAGTCTGGAAAGGAACCGTATATCCCAGCAGTGCTGTTTTGGTTTCTCACAGATTGCAATCCTCAATAAGAGGCTGCACAGAGGTTGCCTTTTCTGTATTCCCATTGCAACCTTCTGTCCGCAGATAAATACTGAGTGGATCCTTGATTTTGCATCTTTCATTTGTTGTCTGGCAAGATGATATAGTAAAATTAATTCTTTCTGGAATAAAATGGGTCGGAGAAGAAATTCAGAGCGAAAGTGCTGTAGCCTTAGAACTGTATTCCTATTCTCACTCAGGTTCTCTGTTACCAGTTCATTGCCAATGAATGGTGGCCACAATAGTGCCAAGAAGCTGGTGGCTTATGTGTTATAGAGCATTAAAGAACCAATATTGAACTCAATTATATAGCAGCTCTTTGCATCCATATTTGCAAACATACTGACCTGATGTTGTTGTAGAAGGTCTCATATCTGGGATATGACACTTCTGGAAACATATTCACAGGTTGTGCAAAACCAAACTTTTCATGTACTCTCTTTGAATTCCTTTGCCTTGCATGTTGCTACTTTAAAGATTGCGTTGTTCACACTGTACTGCAGCTTACACAGAGACTACAGACTCTGTATGAATCCTTCTTGACACTGCAAATGTAATGATTCTTAAAAATAAGTTTTGCTTGGTCAGTGTTAAATGTTCCTATTTTTCCCCTTGTGTTTAGAGTGCAGCTCTAAGGACAAATTTTGATCACCCAATTCATTCACAATTCCCAATGTGCTTACAGTATTTTTTCTAAAAGAGTGAACACAAATGGCAGCTTTTCACCCTGAAAAGCAGAGAACCTTATTTGGTAGCTGTAGGAGTCAATTTTCCACTATTACAGTTCCTCCAGGAGAGAATAAAATGAAATAAAATTCCAGACTGGATGGATCATTTCTTGTGATCCATATCTGTTCTCATGAATCAAATTCGCAGTCCTGGCAAATGCCTTAAGTCACAGAAATTTTGATTAACTGATATATATAAACAACAACACTAACAAAGCATTCTTTTGAAACAAAAGCATTGATGTATAATGAACATATTTACGTAACACTGAATAATTTTTATTACAGAAGCATTTTCTCCTCATTTTACAGGTCTCAGAGCAAGTCAGTTTTGTTCTTTTGTCACTGGTATCACATATGACATAGTCTTTTTATACCATAAAAGATACTTCCCCTTCTGTGAATTAATGTATTTTATTGGGAGCAGACTCTGGGAACTACAATTAGTGAGCTGGGCAGCAAAGAAGGCCAAGTCATTTAGCTGAAGACAAAGAGGACTAATGCTAGGAAAGAAGCCACCTCAAGGAGTTTGGCAAAGCATGTTAGGTAATAATTAGGAAAGGCCACTTTCCTAATGGTGGTTATGGACTCAAACTGGTTTTAGTCATTGTTGAAATCCTCGAAATGATTTGGCACATAAAGACTTCATGCAGAAAATATTGAAAACAGTCAGTCACTAACACGTCAAGTATCCATGACACCACAGCTGGTTTTTATTTTTTTTTTTTTCCAAGGAGTCCATGGCAGATACTATATGCTCTGTGCGGTAAATATTATTGTTTTAGCAAAAATTTGTGGAGGCTCTGTAAGGAGAAAGTTTTGCCAGTTAACAAGATTGACAGCTCAAGACTTACTGGGTTTTTATTAGATGAACTCGTGGATCTGATATTTCTGTCATCCCAAAAACTTAATTTTGCAGGCTATACTATTAGTAGGAAGAGTAAGTAATAGTCTTGCTGTGACACTAAAGGAACTCATTAGAGGAGCTGAACTCACAATTACAAAAACAAACCAAACAGGCATTTTTGCCTGTATTCTGTAGACATGGGTTACTAACAGTAACAGGGAAAGGTCTGTGTGGCATGAATACTTCCAGTCATCTAACACAGGGGTGTTTGCAAAGCTGCAGAGGCCCACATCAGGCTAGAGTTATGTCTTTCTATTTTCCAAAACGTATGTTGTGAGTTTCCTTACTTATCATATGCATTGTTAAAGCATGCTATGCAACTGCTTTTCTTCTGGTTTCTATTGTATAAAATCTATTGTTTTACCAACTGCCTGAACTTATCACAGAAGTTCTATATAAACAAGATGCATCTGCTGAACAGTTTCTTGGACACCCTGTAAAGCACTGGACTGAAGTCTTTACAGAATAATCCTTAGCTGTCTATTTATCATCTGCAATAATTAAAAAAATCATTCAAATGTAAAGGCTGGCATCCAATGGAAAGTTAAAAATTGTTTCTATTGCAATATGTTCAGTAAATCTTTGCCCTCAGATCATTAAGCATGAAAGATATTTTAAAAAGTAACAGTAGAAATACAGAATGACAGATAATTATTACCAGACTGTTAGGAATGGGCTGGAGTTGGAGTATACAAAATGTATACTGTTTATATTAGTTTGTTTATTATCTAATGAGAGCAGTCTGTGGGTGTCCTTCTCTGAAAATAGAGCTGGAAAGGGCAACTTTTAAGTGAATAGAAACTGGAATCCTTTCCTGGGAGCCAAGGATCCTCCTGCATTTGATAGAGCGAGATAAATGTTTCAGAACAGAATGAAATGGAAATTTTGCCCCTGTCTGTGACTCAGGTACCTGAGTTGAGTGTGAGAGGTGATGCAAGAGTTCAATGCTACATTTCCTTCTTCCCCAACACAGAAGCTTGGCGTTTAGACCAGAGACTGCTTTACATAAGCAATGCTGTTATGCGTTCTGCTGAAACTCTATCACACCCTAGAAAAAAGGTTCAAGAACTGCAGTAGACCAAAGGGGATCATTCTTTTGTGAAAGCAGGACGTGCTACGTTCCTGTCTTTTCTCCAAGGACACTCTAACCATCTTATGAATTGACTGCTTAGTATTAGGTTACAAAATCAGTCCTGGGAGCAGGCATCAGACACTACATTTCTCTCTTTTAGGCAAGTGCCCTTGTATGATATGTACAATAAAGGCAGTATATTTTAGCATGACCCAAATATCATGAAAAAAAATATGTATAGGTCTTACACTACTCTTCTGTTTTCTACTTCCTAGTGGAGCTTGCGTCCATTCTAGCGTTTATTGTGGTGACTAGCAAAGTTTTTTAGGATATGTGGTATTGAATCCACTCAAACCAGGAGAGCTTTTGCACCTAGTCTTCCAATTCTTTAGCAAGTGACCTATTAAACAAGGTGGGCAGGGGTCAGCAGGGAGAATGAAGGAAGAAACAGTTAGCTCTTCCCTTGGCTATAAATTAAAGCAAGGCAGTCAACGCAACAGTTTATGGGAAGCCTTTTTCTTTCAGGTGTGTATTAGTGCATACCTATTGGATTGGGTATCTCTGGGAACTTATGTGTGAAAACACCCAATGTATAGAATCCTTCAAGGCTTAAATGGCAGATAGGTGGAGAGCTTCTTAAGGATGGAACTGTTTCGGTAGACATAGAAGCAGAGCCTTGAACAGCTGATCAGTGTTAGAGTTTAGATGTCTCCCAGGTTTAAGGCACAAATGAGACCGCGTTTAGTTGTATCACCAAGAGAAATAGAAATGTGACTGTTCCTATGTATACAACATGCCACATGAGAAGTCCAGTCTGAAAGTGATGTAGAAATCTGCTGCTATTCATAAGATTTTTTTAAGTGATTCATGTTGAAATGCCCATTAAAGATAAGTAGGAATTTTAAGAACGACTTTAATTCAATGGCTGGAGGGTCTTCTTACACAGAAATGGAAAGAATAATTTTCAAGTGCAAAAGGGAGTAAAGGAATTATGCAGGAAAGAAAAAGAATGCAGAAAGTCATGAAGAAATTATTAGGAGATCAGCGTGGGAGTACTGCAGAGAGCAAGTGAAATATGCTGTTAGGATTCCTTCCTGGGACAGCAGGAAATGATAAAGATGTGAAAGCTGCAGTCTAGAGTCTGCATTATGTAGAATCTTTAAAATAACAACAAAAAGGCTTGAGAAAGAAGGGTAATTTTACAATATAGCTGATCAGGATCAGGCCTAGACAAAACACCCACACCACAGGTGATGCAGTTCTTTTCTGTTGTTACATTTTCCGCTCCCTAATATGTGAGCATTTTCCTACAATTCATGATGTGATGTAACTTACTCTGTCTTTATACCATATTGATGGAATTTTCTATTTATATTATTAAAATAATTATT
>NW_010555107.1:0-6086 GCF_000687285.1 Phaethon lepturus | reverse complement strand
GGTGGGCTCACTCACGAGCTGCATCAGGAATATGGCTTACAAAATTTATTACCTCGTACTATGCCAAAAATCAGAAAAATGTACACATGTAAATGAATACTTCGTTTTTTTAAACGTATCAAATCTGAAAATGTAATACTATCATCAGAATTTCCACATCTAAGCGCTATAAGGTGTACACATGATGCGTCTTGGATTTGTATGTGTACTAATATGCTAACACAATAAACACTTGAGTATCTTAACATATGTTTGCATTTGCTTAAAGACTCAGGAGCAAATTAAAACTGAGAATTACATGTCAAATCAATCTGTTAAGCAAACAAACATAAATTAAAGTTATTATTGTTCACCTTCCAGAAGGTAAACGTACTTCATACCAAAAATTATGGAGCATATAGAAATTTTGAAATTTCCTAAACAGTATCTTCCCAAAAAATAAATAGGTTGAAGTTACATTTAGTGCCATCTAATCTTCAAAGTACTCTGCAACTGTAGAATTACTTTATATTATCACATTACATGACTTAATTTGGACTTCAGTATTTGGATGTGTACAACCTTAGGCTAAGTGTGATCAGCATATGAACACAGTCTGACAGATGTACCAGTAACAGCGTAAGCCACAGGAAAATGGGGATTGCAGTAATACCCTCACTGTGAATTTGGGCAACATACTGTGGCTGCAGGATATGCATATACAGAAAACAAATATCCCTTTATTACAAAGGGTACTGTTACCATGCCATGCATTGAAACTCTGAGTCTCCTGCTCAAACAAAGTACAATCCTCTTCAACAAAGGCAGCTTCTGAAAAATGAGCACTGTGAATGGTTGAAGAGATACCACCATGGGATTTTATCATTATTTTACCACACATATCAGAGAGTTGTTTGGGGTTTTTTTAACCCAGTTATAGATTTCTCATTTTTGTACTACCCTCAGTTATAACCATACTGTAACATGTCTTATAGTCCTCCAAGTTGACTCTTAATTGCATTCTTTATGGAACAGTCCTAGGCCCATGCATTTTACAATCTCATTTAAAAGAGAATTCACTTTGTTGGAAGAAACAATTGGAAGGAAGAGGTAAGCAAGGATGAGCATAACAGTGAAACACCAAATATTTGTTTTTAAAAAAGAATACCTTATGGGAATAAAAAACTTGTCTTTTTTGTTGATTACAGTTATTAAGCAAAGAATCTAGTGTAAAAATACTACACAGGCTTTACTCTAAAGTCTTATTGTAGGTACATGACTAAATAAAAATGTAAGTAACAGTAGTTTTATGAAAACATCCTCCAAACTTCAGAGAATCTGTTATACCATTATTTGTATACTCTTTATAGCGTTAATAACTCCCTGTGTAGTAAGACACAAATTGTGTTCCCAATAGGAAAACGTCGCACTATTTCAAGGTAAATGGTTTTTGTTGCTCTAATAAAGATTCTAACAAAAGAAAACTTGAACATCTAGAGATCACTATAACTATACTTGGTGTTTTCAGAAGACATCTGTCAAGCTAGAATTAACAGAGATGAGGCTGGGTTTTTACAGTCACACCGACAAAGACACCAATAATTTCCTTATCTATACACACATATAAGAAAGTGAAGGCTGTAAAGTGAACTTGACAAACATTCATGTTGGTCATACAGATGACCCACTGCTAACTCGCTATTAACAGTTTTTTTCTGAAATGTCTATAATAAAGTTCTACAAATAACAACGACGAGTCTAATGCAATTTCCACATTATCCCAACTTCAGCTGCAGCTTTTAGTTCACCTTCCAGCAAATGATGTTTTCCCCCAGCACTGTTACAGAAAGAGTTTAGCAGTCACACTTTACAAGGCATGGGATTGTGAAAAGTAGAAAAAAGCATGCACTTCTGGCACACGCCATCCTGACATACAAGCAACAGAATAACCAAGAGCCTACAGTCCAGAAACCCCTAACATCCTTGATGCATTTGGCATGAAAGACTATGCTATAAAATGGTGACTAGTAATTTATAAAGTGGCAACAGATATAATTATGCAAACCGTGGCAGTAAGAGGTCTTTCCATGAACTAACTGAAACCTGATTCAACAATCTGTAGAACAGTGAAGACAGGAGATTAAAAAAATGCAGATACTCGTAAGCGACCCTCCTTCCATTCCCCCCCTCCAGGAAATCTCCTCAGTATATTTCGTTCTAGAAAATAAGAGTACAGTAACATTGCTGAGAAAAGCGCAAAGAAGTGCTGTACAAGCCAAAGTGGAAAGACTGCCCTCCTAAAACGACATTCAGCTTGGTTGGAGTAATGTTACAGTGAAAACAAAAAGCTATCCTGGAACCTAATGTTTGTCTCTCCTCAGTCAGTACCAAAGAAAAACATACTTTTTAAATTCAGGTAGTTGAACACTAAGTATTCAAAATATCCTAATGAAATTAATGGATCTGCAAGTGTTCAGCATGTTTGAAACCTCTCACCTACTTGTATCTGTTTACATGACCTTGTGAATCAAATGAAAGGCAGGAAGACTTATAAATTTAGCAATTGCTTTATGTAAGCCCAAATTTAAATTTCACGACACCCAAAGACAATCCTGTGGTAAAAAGAGCTTGTAGTCCATCAAAGATTACACCACTCAGGTGAAGTCTAGATACAAACTTGAATCTACTTTTGTGCTGTGCGCATTTGGTGAAAAAAAAAAAAAACATTTCAGTTTTTGGTGCTAATTCAATACTTTTTACAAACACTCAACTACTTTAAAACACACACAAAAAAGAGACACATTTGGTAAAGTGATTAGTTCAGACTCAAAGTGCAGAGTAAAGAGAAGAGTCTAGAGGCTGAGGTATAAAATTACAGATAAGTACCAAATGCACTCAGCAATTTCTTAGCAGAAAACATCATAATGATTTTAAACAGATGACATTTGCATTTGCAGTAGTTAGACTGACAGAACAGATGTACTAAAACCCATTAAAAAAAGCCTAAATCTGAAAGACTTGTCATGGTTTGTTAGGGCCACTATTTGCACATCTGCAAAATGAGCTCAACAATGTCTCTCCCTGAGAAACAAAAGCGCATTTTCAGAAAGCAAATGAAACATATTCATACTGTGAAAAAAAGTAGCTTTTATAGTCTACTGCCTAATTACCTGCATTTTGAAAGTGAGTAGAAAAATATATGTAAAAATAGTAAATGGTTATTTTAAAAATATTCTATTCGTTTCCTTCAAATTCTAGTTTCAGTAACTGGCACGATAAAGCAATAAAGACAATGCTACTGCCACGAGGCCCAGGATAGTTTCAAAACTGCAGGTTGTCTGGAATAGCTGCAAATTTGATGATGACTCATTTAGCCGTTTGTCTTTCAATGTGGCCTTAATATTCAGGAGCTTACTATATGGACACCTTTCAAAAGAAAATTATTTACAGTTACACATTAATTACAGTGTTGAGAATTTTCTTCATTATCCAAATAACAGTATTTAGAAACAAGGTTTTGGGAAGATACTTCTTTCCTGTTCTTTATTCCAGTCAAAAATGAGCTATTAGAAAGAAAATTTTCAAGCAGAAGACTTCTGGATGGCAAGCTTGCACAAGAAATGTAGAAAGAGACCACAATAAGCAGCTGATTGCCCACATAAGCTTTTATGGTATGTGTTACGATGCCCAGATAACAACAAGGTCACAACAGAAGACTAGAACCTGGGAAACAAATTACTGCTTGTGACATTGCTCAGAAAGGCAAAAGCAGCCGTACTGAAACATACTGGACAAAATTACATTGAGAAAGCAGACTATGAAAAGTTTCATTCAGACGCTCAAATATTGCTGTAGAAACGAAGTCTAACATGGATAATCAGCATGATTGCAAGGATACAGTAGCTGAGTCCACTTTGCTCCCAGCCACACTATTTTACCCTGAAGCAGCCTGTCTAAACATCCAAGCAGATGCAGCCTGGCTGGCACTGCAACAAAAGAGACAAAAGTCAGGGCAGATCAAAAGAAACATGAGACAGTCACTGCTGAGTACCCCAAAATCCTTAAAAACAGAGTTAAGAGGTAGCTAGGGAGCTGCTGGAGATACCATTTGTTGTTTTAACTCCTTGCAAAGCAACAGGGGAAAAGGGAGTCTCCCTGAAGCCAGCTGTCCCAAAGGACTATGCAACACCTTCTCTCAATTTGGACAGTATCTCCAGTTTCTTCAGATGTTCAGCAATTGTCTGTAACTGCTGGGCAACGAAGATTCGAGTTTACACCTGAATGATTAATCTCCTTCCAAGCTTGAGATTTATTTTCCACTGCACTCATTTACTTTTGGTCCTTTACTTTCTTTTTCCAACTGCAGGTAATTACGTATCTTCATACGCTGAAAACCCGGTACTTCATTATCACTAAAAGTAACAGAGGCTAGGATGGGCTTGCTGGTAGGTCCGATTTTAAAGGAGAAAAGAGAAATAGTGCAAAAGAGAACAGAACTCTCTGCCCGACAGAGCTGCGGCGCTCTGCTCTGGCAGCCCAAGTTTGCTGGCTTTCAGATGATATTGGAAAGCTCATCAGATGTTTCCTGTATGAATTATGAGACAATCTCAAGTGAACACCAGCAGCTACCCACAATTAACATTAGGCTTCTATCTCAGAACACAAACAAAAACAAACCGTGAGGCACATCCAGCTCTTCCTCAGCATTATGCTATTTTCCAAAACAGAAGGGTATAGTGTTCCAGCCTAGCTCTAAATTTCTCTACTTTTTTAATTCATCTAGATTTTGGTTTTACAATTCTCTTATCTTATCAAGCTTTTTTTTAAAGACTAATATAAAACTTTGATGAACATCATAATCGCTTCACAAATCAGAAAGGTAAGAGAATGTAGTACGGTCAACAACAGCAAACAAGAAGTTTGGAAAACACATTACCAGTCTAAGGATTTTTTAATGGGTATATATTCACATTGCTGATTATTCAAGCAATTACAGAATATGACATTCAGATCTCAGGTTTCTTTAACTAAAATACATTCCAATTGTTTGCTTTTGTCAGCAAAAGTAAATTTCAGGGGATTAAGCTTCAAAACTTCAAGATAATTAAAGCAGTCTTGCTCTTTTTGCAACTACAAACATCACCTTTCAGAAATATAATTTATGCTGAACCTGGAAAATTGAGATCACTTGAAAAACAACTCACATTTTGATATAATGACACCATGACTAAAAGACCTTCTGATATAAGAATAAATTGGTCTCTGGATTAAATTTACCAACCAGCAATTTCTAAAGCTCCTGTGTGTAGTTGCAAACACACTGAAATTAATATCTCATCCAGGAATCCATCCTGAGAACAGTCCCTCCAGACTATTATATTAGTCCGTAAAGACTAGAGGCTAGGGCACTAGTCTCTAGTCCCTACAAACTATGTTAGAGATGTACAGGACCACCTTTTTAAATAAATAAATCAGTGCATCCTCATTTCCTTTATGCTGTTGTTCTCTAGAATAGTTTATAAATAAATCCTCAATAAATATACATATACACATACTGTAGATAAGCTACTGACCTATCAACTGCACAACAGTATTTTTCTGAATACTTGAATTTACTGAAATTTCAGTGCAAAGAAAGTGCAAAATATCAAAGAAGGAATTTCTAAAAAAGTATGAAACAGGACTTCTGTAGTTCAGTTTTTCACTCTAATGGGTTTGTGTTTCTGGCTTTATATTCTATACATTTTGTAATTGATCTTCGTAATATACCAAAAATGTTGTCACCTGGCTGGGGAGAGTGGCTCTAAACCCCGAAGTGTTGCATATCGAAAGACTGACTAGAACATCAATATTAATTTTTAAAGTTCATTTCTTGGGTTCCCGCCTGAAGAAAGAGTCCTCAAAGAGAAGAAAAAAAAGTGACATGTCTAACTTCACAGTCTCAGGTGGTCTAGAATGCTCCATCCTTTTAAAAAGCTTCAACACAGAAGTAATTGTTTTGGAGAACTCCACCTTCTCTGTAAGGCATTCTGGGCTCAGCAGGCTATGAACAAACCCCCACTATCAAGAGATACCTCTGCAATCACTCCTGACTCTCCAGAAAAAGG
>NW_010555106.1:0-1487 GCF_000687285.1 Phaethon lepturus | reverse complement strand
CCTTTAAAAGTTCCTTCCAACCCAAACTATCATACTGGCACATTTTCATAAATGGGCTTAGTAATATTCGAAGCTCCATATTCCCCAAAGGATGATATTTTGAATTAGCAAAACCAGTCCTAATACATTAAAGTATTACTTGTTAAATTAAGAGACTAATTTATAGCCCTTTTTCCAGGGCAATCATCATGATTTCTAAGGTAAGAACTTTTTCTCCAGTTGCAAAGGTCATGAGAAATGTTAGCTAATGAGAAGAGAGTGGAGGAAAAAAATATTAGAGGAAACATGACTTAACTATTCTACTTTCTCTGTTTCAGTTTTACATGGAGATAGATTCCCCTGAGAATGATGGGCATCATAGTCTTCAACTGAACATATGCATAGGTAGTTTGCATGCTTCCCTTAACGACAATTGGTTAGTTTTATTTTTCCCCATATACTCTAATACTGCATGTAGCCCTTGTACATCACTCTGAAACCTGGCACTCTTCAGTCCAATTTTCTGCACAGCACATATGAATTACTGTGGTGGGTTGACCTTGGCTGGATGCCAGGTGTCACCAAGCTGCTCTGCCACTCCCCTCCTCAGCAGGACTGGGGGGAGAAATTAGGATGGAAAGAAAAAAAAAAACCCATACACATGGGTCAAGATAAAGTCAATTTAATAAGCAGAAAGCAAAGGCTGTGCACAGAAGCAAAAGAAAACAAAAGAGTACTTCCCATCAGCTGGCAATGTTCATCCACTTCCCAGGAAGCAGGGCTTCAGTATGTGTAGCGGTTGCTCCGGAAGACAAACGTTGAAAAAATGAATGCCCCCCACTCCTCCTCCTTTCTCTTAGTTTTTATTGCCGAGCTGACATCCTATGGTATGGAATATTCCTTTGGCCACTTTGGGTCAGCTGTCCTGGCTATGTTCCCTCCCAAGATCTTGCCCACCCCCAGCCTACTGGTGGGGGGAAATGTTGCAGAGACAGCCTTGATGCTGTGCCACCATTCTAGCTACCAATACAAAGCACAGCACTATGAGGGCTGCTATGGTGAAAATTAACTCCATCTCAGCCAGACCCAATACAATTATAAGTTAATACCCAGTTTTACTTGTCTATTAGAGAAATGTCTCTCTGAATTCTACATTGCTAATTTTTAAATTCATACCTCGACAATTTTTTCAACTCCGCAGGTTGTACTTCTTTAAAGCAGTTCTAGTTAGGCAAGGATATAGAAAATAACTATTAAACCTTATTTACCAACTAGAACTGTCTTGGACATTATGTGAATAAGAGGTATAAAATATGTCAAAAATTTTTAAAATAGTGTCAAAGTGGGTCAGACAAGATGTGGAAGAAATTGTCTGTCAGAAGTACAGCAGTCATGCTGCTAAGATCAGAACTTTACTTCACATGTAAATAAACCTTTGAAAATATAATTATAAATGATGCACTTCTGCTATACGTGCTTGTTGTGGTTTAACCTGGCAGGTAGCTAAA
>NW_010555105.1:107001-151497 GCF_000687285.1 Phaethon lepturus | reverse complement strand
TTATATTAATTAATAGTTATTATAACAACTATTTAGCTATTATATTTATAGAAAAAAACAGAACTTTGCATAAAAATTTAGAAAACCAATGCCCAGCCCCAAATTGAACAGTCTCAAACAGCTTTGGCCAATACAGTATCAGAGCCAGAGTCTGAGGGAAATTGAATTCACACCTCAGTCATCAGCTTTAACCACAGATGTGTTCAGTTATCAATGGCCAGAAATACAGTGATGGTGAATCTTACCCAGTCACGCAAGATTAACATCCTCTCACATCTGAAGTCCCCATGCAGCAATCGTTTGCAAGGGCCAAAGCCAGTTGCAGCTGAGGGTCTACAGGAAACGTCTATGCTCAGAGTTAACTTCAGGCTCAAAACCAACCGCCAGACCAGATCCACACTAGCAACATTCCTGGCATCCTCTGCCTGCACCCCTGGGACACCTGGTTATGCTCAGCATCTTGAGAGAGACCCAAAGGTCCCACCTCTGGAGTCTGAGCTGGTTGACATGGCTGGACCTGAGCAGGATACAGCCCAGCCACACAGCAGGTATGCATCTAGCTCTTCCTAACCACAGCCTGGGTCATTTGAGTTAGAGCCAAATTCACAATCACCATGGCAGGCAGAAAGAAACCATGGGTGCCAATGCACTCCACCATTTTTAGACATACTCTTCAGTTCATCTGAAGACCGAGCTTTGTTGCTCTAGTCAATAGATGCTGGATCAAAACCCTCCTAAGGACATCTGGTTTGACTTTGCTGCATGGTCTGCATCAGCAAGTAGCTAGAGAGTTTCCTTATTGAAATTTCTACATATTAAAAGTGCCACAAAGGTACCTTTGAGTCATGTTGATAAATCCTTGTTTAATAGCTGTCAATGGAACATGACAGATTAGCCAGAGGGGGGATTTCTGGGCATCCAGCACTCACAGACATATCATATACAATAAAATGCAGATGTAAGGAATAATCACATCACAGTGCCAGGCAGCATCATGTCTGCCCATAACATATGGACATCAGCCTGCATAAGAAAAATGGTATTATAGACCTTTATGGTGTTATCACAGGCAGAGTGAAACTCTGGAGCCTGTTTTGGCTGCAGAAGTCAACAGCACAAACCGCATGTGCTGCTGTGCCATGAAGAATGCAAACACAGCCTGGCTCCTGGGGAAGAGGCATCACCAGTCTAGCCCCAGACACAGAGGCACCTGCTATTGCTTTGCCAGTGTAACACAGCTGCTGTCATAAGGGCTTTAACTTTCTTCTTTTGTCAAATATACATCGTACCAAAGCAGCTACATCAAGTACATTAATTCAAAATACAAATACTTTGGCCTTTAGACCAAACATGTAACAACACAACACCGTTCTTTCCTATTCTACTGTTGCTGTCCTCTTGAATCTCAAAGGTTGGATTACTGGAACTCCAGAATAGCTTTTAAGTAAATATCTATGTACAACATTTGGACAACTTCCTGTGCTGTATCTTTGTCATGTAATGCTCATGGTCTTGCATACAAAATGACTGAGTCCAGATGTAAAAATTTGCAGATAAAATCTTTACAAACAGTACACAAAATCCCACTGGGAACATACCACAAGGCTCTGATGTATGGCAAGTTTAGTCTTCCTGAATAATTGTTTTCTTTCCCATCCCACACTGCTGTATTTTTCTCTATCTTAATTTATTTTAATAAAACATACGTTTGTTTGGAAACAGCATATATTATTGAGCTGTTCCTAGTTTAGAAAACAGAATCATTAACATGATATAGCACACAAGTGCATCTCTAGTTCATGTTATTTTCTGCTTTGTCAGTTTGACTCAGTCTGTTTTAAATTGCACAAGCTATTTTTAATGGCCTTTTTGCAATTCAAATCTGCATTCTGTAAGTATAACTGAAAAGATAACAGTTCATTTTCAGTCTTGCACTCAAATCTGTTGGAGGCTTTAGTAACTGTTGATTATTCTGTTATTTAAACTGCCTTTTTGATTGCATTAATTTTAAAACAAAATTTTCTTTAAAAAGTTAGACCTATGAAATGAAGTGAAAAAAGGTGAGGCTTGATTTACTGTCTTTTACATGGGCCTGAAAGCAGGCGGGCTCCAAGAAAACCATTGAGATGGATGCTTCATGACAGTAAATTTGAACTGGAGCTTGGTGAGTGGAAACATTTATCCCAAGCCTGTTGTGTCAGAGGAATAATGGCACCAAGCCCCCAGGGCCAGAGCTCTAAGGTTTGACTCTGAAAACCTGCCCTTGATGAGTCTTTTCTGGGTATTTTCCAACTCAAACTTTTTTCTCCCTTGTCCACATCACACACCGGAGAAGTACTCTGATCTCTGTTTTGGGAAATCCCTGTGATTTCACTTAAATCTCTTGGACATACTACGAAGTTGCATGAAAGCGGAAAGCACGGTGCGGAACAAAATCAGCTCCCTCTCGCACACATTTCTGTTGCTTTGGCTGGAGCCTGGGATCAAGTCACGAATCACAGAACATTTTGTCCTAATTTAAAGCGATAACTGTAAAGAAATTTGTAATGTATATAAAATTGCCTTGGGTAATAATAAGTTTCCTGACTCTGCATAATGCAGCATTAGAATAATTACTACATACTTGGTGCTGCAGGGCCAGAGAAGAGCTGGTGTCAGGGAACACTGCTGAAGGAGGCTCAGAAAAGAGCTTGCAGCAAGGGGAGCTGCCACAGACAGCGCAGCACACGGAGCACCGGCACCATCACACGGCACGGTCTGACGCACCGCTCTCGCTGACTATTTTCCAAGTTACAGTGATTACCTTCCCTGGACTGTGGAAATCAGGGGTGCCTCTGTGCCACTGCAAAATCAGTATCACAGGTTAATCACCGGCCTTGGGCCACTGACAGACTTTTGTAGCAGTCTCCAGAATTTTGATTTATGAGACACTATCAATAATTAGAACTACTGACTCTTGTTAAGGCCACACAGCTCAACATCTCAGGTGGCGAGCCTGTTTCGGTCTTCCTGAACTGGCAGAGATCAACAAGGGTGCAGAAAGCATGGGATAGTGTTTGGAGAGGATATTCATGCTGGCAAGATAGGCAGCATGACAGTTTTACAGGGTATTGGGCAGTGGACTGGAGTTTCTGCACCAGAGCGGGGAATACGTGCTCCTGAGCTGCTCTCAGTCTTACCACTAGATGAATTCATGAAGTTCAAACTCTCCCAGCCCACGAGCTGGTTCACACCTCCTCTGTCCCCTGTGAGTATTGCTTAGCTGCAATAAGAGATTTTAACATATGAGATCAAACCCAATACCATAAAGTCTTCTATTAAAATGCCTTCACAGCTGTATATTCAAGAGGTGAAAAGGCAGAACAAGGTTTAGCAATTATAGGACCATGTTAAACTCATTCTGGGTTACTCTGATTTAGAAGATTATGATGAAAAAAAAAAATCTGTAATTGCGAAGTGCCCTAGTACAGCAGCAGGGCTCCTACACTCTCCGGATTCCCAAGGTACCTGTGGATGGAGAAAGCTTTCATGTCAAGACTCTCATTAGACATGCACAAGGCTTTAGAAAAATAAGGCTTGCTTTTGAATTCTGAAGCCATAAAAATATAATCAGCAGAAAAAGAGGGTATAACCAAACCTGCTTGGGCATTCATGTATTCAAAGTGATGTGAGCCTTGAGAGCCACATGAATCAATGAACATGCTATGCCCAGCCTGAGCACTGGCAAGGACACCGAGGCTTTGTCGCAGCTCACTAGCACTTACATCCATTTCACACGTGTGGCTTCAACCACCATGTTGCTATAATGGGCCATGGAAAGCGGGTCTGCCCGTAACGGTCCTTCTTTCAGCTTCAAGGGTCAGAGGAGGAACAGGCCCAGCCCTGGCTTTAGGCACCCTTAGGGCCACATGCAGCAAGGAGCAAGCAGGGACAAAGGCCACCCTGTCTCTGTGGTCAGGCAGCTGTGCCTGCCTGCACAAGAGCCACCAGGCCACATCTGTCCCCACAACGACATGCAAGTGGCTTTACGCCCCAGTCCCAGCTCGTACATTTAAATGAGTTTCAGTGTTGACAGTTGGCATATCTGAGGCTTTATGAGAGTACTGTTTTATAGAGTTTGACTTTAAAAAAATATGTATATTAGCAGCAGAGGAATAGAATGTGAACAGTGCTGAAACTATTGATTTTTAATTAATGTTCAATCTTTAATTACTTGCCTTCCTAATTAAATTGCTGTTAAGTTGGAATGCTGGAGCATCCCTAGAGGCTAGTACATTGTTCCTATTTGTCTTTTACCTTTAATATTTTATCCTTCAAGGTAAGTTGGACAACTTTAGAGCCTTTGTTAAACTCCAGAATGCAACCCAAAGGTTCTGGTGAGCATATGTTGCAAGGAAGATACCGGGGGTGATCACCAGGCCAACCGCACTCCCAGCTAAGACGGCTCTTTCTGACACACTACAACGAGGGCTATTGATCTCCTACCAGCAGCACGAGAATGGGCAGGAAATCATGTGTTTTAACTGACCTTCATGTAGATTTACTGTTTGACAGAGAAATAATACCTGGGAGTATCTACTTACAGAGTGTCATGTTTTTGGGTAGGAATGGAACAGCTTTTGTTATATGAGACAACACTAAACTATGGATAGATATTACCATAATCCAATTACAGTAACAGTAGACATCAATACCTCTTTTTGCTTTACTGTCTAGCTTAGAATATATTCAGTCTTAACTAAAACCACGTGCTCTTCACTGATCTCAGTTATGCAGCAGGCTCTGCCACCTGTGCTAACCTTTCAAAAACAGCTACGCAGTGTGTAAGCATGAGATCTATGCTATTTATTTCTGCCACAAGTAAACACAGAATGATCCTCACAGCCACCCTGAGTTGAGACTGCAAACAGAACCAAATTACGTTAGCAAAGGAGACAGAAGTCTTGCTAGGTGGAAGGAAATACTGAAAAAAAGGGGCATTTACGGCATTCTTTAGGTATGAAGTGAGCAACAACTTTAAGCAGAAGCAGCATCTTTTGAGTATGAGTTAAAAACATCACCTTTTTCTACAAACCACGTCTGACTTTTTATCCATTATGGTTACAACAGCACTAATATTATGCTATGAATGTATTAGAAAACCTAAATTGGACAAAGTCATCACAGCAATACATTCTAAAACAAGAGGAAAAATAAAAACACTGAAGGCCAAAACAATAAAGATTTAAGTAGAGGGCAGAGGAACTTTTTCCAAAAGGAAGGCTCCTACAAGTTCACCATAGCATATAGTTTCCTCTCTTCTGAGCCTTGTACCTTGGTTCCTTCTGTTGTACTGCCCTGCACGTCAGCCCAGACATTGCTGTAAATACGATTCACCCTCATGATACCGAAGAGGTAAGTTCTCAGGAAAGCTCTGCTCCACAGTTGTGGGCTTCCCCCATGACCCCCCAGGCACCTCTGGGGAGATCTCCTTTGGTGACTTCCCCAGTTTTGCTCTGAATTTGATGAACATATGAACCCCAAATCATATGAATCAAAATTTCCAGCTGGTATTGGTAGAAAAAAAATCTACACATCTTGTGCCAATGGGCTACAAATCTACAAATGCCCTGCTTCTCCCAAAACCAGGATTTTGGTTTTCTGTGGAGATTTCTGAACCTTAAGGACCATTTCTGCCATGTGAGCTGCATTTCCCTCTGGAACTTGCACTTTGCCTTTCCACTACCAGTGTTACAGTGCACCAGTGAGCACTAACCACAGTGTTTTAAGTCCTCTGCTATTCCCCTTCAGCAGCAGCTGTTCGATATCCCATTTCCTCTCTTTGGCTTTGCTGCTGAATTGGCAATTTTTCTCCAGTAACTTCTCATTTTTATCCCGAGTCAGCTTGCTGCAGCATCTGTCTGAGCAGTCATTTACTATGGAGTTCTTTACTCCTAAGCTTATTATCTTCCATTTATCTGCATTGAGTTGTGCTGCCCTATTACAACCCAGGTACTCAAAATTAATCCTCCTCATGTATCAGATTAAATTGTTTCTCATTATTTGCTTGACTCTCAATTCAGTACCATTTGTAAAATTAAAACCTACTTTTCCATATTATTAATCAAGACTTTTTTCTTGTGACAAAAAGCCATTGTGTCCCAATCTGAATAATCTAAAACAGTTCAAGTAATATTTCTCCTGCTAGTCAAATTTGAATGTTTCCCTATTTTTCTCTTCCCCTCCTCTTGAAGTCCCGCTCTGTAATCAGTGTTTTGAAATATGCATTTAATGCATATTTCTGTAACTTGTACTTGTCTCCTTACAGCTAGAGGTTCTCAGATCAGATCAATCATAGCATGTACAGCTCTCTAGGAGCCCTAATAAAACAATTTCCTATTGCTTTGTTAAAATGGATTTAAAAGGCGATTTCCTCACTTGCTCACTAGCTGTACCAGCCTTCCTCTAGCCTTATAGTTGCATATTCATTTATGCCCATTTCTTAAGCTTTATTTTGTTGCAGATTGGGGGGTATGGGGTTTCAGATTTGTGGAATTTTAAAATGAATTGTCAACCACCTCACAATTTGCCAATGTCTGAATTCTATTTGATAACAAAAACAGGAATATCCTTTAGTAAATATGCATATTTTCCTGCTTTGATTAACTGCCTTTAATTATCTCCAATTAGTTACTCATAATTCACCACACCACTAGATGTGAAACGTATATGGCCTCTTTCCCCAACCCTCCCACCTTCTCATCCTACATAATCCTGATCTAAATGCAATTTGACTGCTTAGGAGATCTCTCACGGGGCAAGACAACCAACACAAAGGCTGTCTTCTTGACATGCAAGAGATGCACAGATAGGAGAGTACCAAGACAGCAGGCTTGGAGGAGATAAGAAATGCCTCTTGTGGGCAAGCCTATAGGAAATTTCAAGGGCCACAGTATTCTGATAACATTCCTTGTACATATGCTGGTCCATAATCCTAGAGAATATGGCTATGACCTTGGAAACAGGACAATTCTCAAATTACAAGACAGATAAGACCAAGTTTGAGAAGCTGTTAGGGAAAGCCTGCTGATGTCTTTGCTCTGTGACTCCAGAACTTCCAGGAACCCTGTTTCAGAGCATTAATTTTATACTCATTCCCTCCACTGTATTTATCCACTTCTAAAATGGAGGACAAGGGAAGAAGAGAAATAAAAATGACACATACTTGAAATATCATTTAAGAATGGCTTTGTTCCAGAAAAGAACAGCCTTAGTTTATTCAGTCCCTCAGTTACCAAAAAGCACTTCAGCCCTGACTGAAGGGCAAGTCTGCCTCTTTCTCTCGCTACATCAGCATGGGAGGACTCTCGCTAACACACCACCCCTTGAGCATTTCCCAGGGCATCGCTTCTGCCAGCAGACCTCTGCAGGCAAATGAATGGGTTTGAAATCCGCTGATAATAATTTTCCAAATTTAGGCTCGTGAACTAACTAGAAATAATTTCCTGCTGGTCCCAAATGCTTTTGGAGTAAACTTCATTAAAAAACCCACCCCAAACCTAGACTAGTGCTCAGGGGACCTCTCCAAGGGCACTGCTGGAACTGGCACAAAGGCTGCACGCCTTCCCTGTGGATAAGGAATCCACAGGTCCCCCCCACTACCCGCCCCCCCGCCCGTGTAACACTGGTGCACACACTGTCCTTGGACAGATGCTCTGCAGCTGTAGCAAATGCAGTTGGGGAACTTTCCTTCTACAGGACTCCACAGAACCCAATTTTCTATTGACATACCATGCTATTCTTTAGATGTGCCCAAACCTAGTCTGTCTAGAAAATACAGTTAAAATACGGATTAGACAAAGGAAATTTTACAGTAAGTGAAGACGATTGCATCAACCGTTTCTTCAGAGCAATTTTCTCTTTTGAGAGGAAAACAGACCACCAAGAAGATGGTGCATCTCGAAGAAAAGATGACTTTCAAAATATTTGAGTCAAAGTGCTGGGCTTAATACCACAGTCTGGAAGCGATTCTGTGGCCTCCATTATTCAGATGATCTAATGTCACTTCTGCCTTGAGTCATGGCAGCCCACTGGCAATTCAGAAAAACCTAATCCTCTCAGGCTTGAAACCCAAGCAGAAAACTTACTACTGTGCTTTGTGGGTGAGGTTAGCTCCACACTTCTGCACTCTTCTGTGCAGAATGCTGCTCAATTGATACACAATTCCTGCATAGAAAGATCTCGTCTCCTTGTTGAATTCCTGCCTCCCACTGCTTCATAGAAGACATGAACTTACAGCACTTATTGGAAACTTGACACTATTCAGCACTTCTTACACCTAGTCACAACACCTCTGCGTTAATTGCCCTGATCAAGCGATTTTGCCATGAAGAACAATTTGATATACTGTGCAGAATATCTAATCTAGTCTCTGCATTGACATTTTCCTTCATTCACTATGAGAAAGAAGAGCATACTCCCAGCTTTCCCATTATTCAACACTAATAAACTTAATTATAGTATAGAGGCTACAGAAAAAAATCTCAAGACTGTCTTAAGCCATTTCATATATTTGTTAATTGTTAAGGAAGCACACAATCCAATTACACCTGACTTTTATTGGCCCTTAGTGCAAAGGGAACTAAAAGGTGATGTAATATTCTTAAAAGAAAAACTTAAGATCACTGCAAGGTTCCTTCCAACCATCAAAATGTGTGAATGTTCAGGTAAGAACCAAGTCTACTACTCAAATGAAGTTGCATCCTTAAGTGGAAAGGCACTGTCCTGGGACAACAGCAATTAATGTTGCAGGGTAACTTACCCAGTCAATAAATTCTGAATCTTTTAAAACTGAAGCTATGCCAGTGCGCATCAGCAAGCATGAAAGTCTCTTCTCTGTGAAGAGGATGTTTGCTAGTGTTTCTGCTTATCAATCTTTTAACTATTTCACAAACTCAACAACCAATGAGGAAAGATGACCACTGTAAACCACAGGAATTACACTGATTTTTGGATTTTCCTACATACTTTAATTCCCTAGTCATTCCTTTGCTTATAGCTTGTACTTAGGAACTCTGTTTTTCATTGATGCTCTTCTCTGCCAAACACTGTCAAAGTGAACATGCTCTGTAAGGGTATGAGCAGAAGAGACATTAGAAAAGATCTTTATCTGCATTTGTTTAGATGCAGTATAACTTGAACCTACTGATTGGATATGCATATGGAAACATAAAATTTGGCTATCCTTTACCTATGAGATGATTATGAGTTAGCAGTGTAAGACACCAAGAAATTTCACTGGTTTTCCCGATTTCAGTCTCCAGGCAGAAGAATTTTTTTTTTTTTTTTTTTTAAGAGAAAAATGTGAATTTTTGTCCAGGGAAATTTCTTTTTAGTTCAATGAAAGATACAATTTTGGGTAGAGGGGAATAAAAAAAGTAGACTCCTGCATCAATTATTAACATAATAAATGGCTTTTAAAAATAACACAGATGGAGTCCTCCTATGCAGAAGGAGCATGAAAAACAGACTGATCAGTTCAGCCTGCATGTATTACACTTCACTTCCTTGCCCTGCAACCAAATGCAACAAGTGAAATGGCATCACAGGGTTACCCTGAGAGGACATGACAAGGGATTGAGCTGTTTTAGCTCATTTGTTGAGATGGACAGACAACCCATGGATTCCGATTCCTCAGTATCTGAAGTCTTCCAGTATGCAAAGCCCTGATGCACACCCAAACTACACCTTTCTCTAATATTCCAATAGTTGTCTCCATCATGTTGGAAAAACTCTCACATCTTCTACAAGTTCAAGCAGTCTAGCTGAAGACGACAGATACCCTGTAAGATATGTTGATATATTAGTCTTCAGAGCAATCTTTAGGAGAGAGGGAAAGGTTTTGAACAATTTTGCAGGTCTAGGATAATTTCCCAACTTGGTCTCCAGTCTCAGTATTACAGAGGATGGAGGATGAAGCGGCTTATAATGAGGAACCTCTACAAACCATGAAAGGAGAAGTCCACATGCCAAGACTCCAGTAAAGACTCCTGCAACTGCTCAGCAGACTTTCACCTGGTTACAGAGGAAGCACTGACTCACTTCCACAGTTTCTTAAGCATTAAATACGGGTGGTGTCTATAGCCAGCCACCCTCCTAGGTACATGTCCCCTAGACTAAGAATTTCCTCAGCAGAGAGGAGCCCAGCAAATACGACTAATAAAAGTGATTGAGCAAGAGACTGTGCACATCCCAAAGTCATCTCATAGCCACACATCATTTAAGAACACAGATTTTAAAGCCAGTCTAGTTTCAGGTTGTCTGAAGTTCCTGACTATTTTCAGATTTCCCAGTATCAAAGCTGGAAAGCAGAGCAGGAAATCCATAAAATTATTATTAAAAAAAAAAAAAAAAAGGAAAAAAAAGGAAAAAAAAGGAAAAGAGAAGGAAAAGAAAGAGAAGAGGAAAAGAGAAGAGGAAAAGAGAAGAGGAAAAGAGAAGAGGAAAAGAGAAGAGGAAAAGAGAAGAGGAAAAGAGAAGAGGAAAAGAGAAGAGGAAAAGAGAAGAGGAAAAGAGAAGAGGAAAAGAGAAGAGGAAAAGAGAAGGAAAAAAGGAAAAAACACTGAGGAAAAAAAGTAGAAAGTATTTTCTTGGCTTAATTTAGACCTCAAATTGAAGTAATCAATTTAGGCAATGCAAAGTTGATAATGAAACATGACCCATGCAATTATATGACACATTTGCACAGTCACACCCATTTTTGGTGAACCACATTTCTGCTTTAACATAAAACAGTTTTGAAAGTACTTCCCTCCTAAGTCTTCAGGGTTCATGTTACAGACACTCTGAAAAGCTGCATAGTTCCAGATGAGATTTCTCAGTGCTGTGCATATGGATTTCTTCTTGTTCTTCCCACCTTCCCTCTCTTTTTTTTTTTTTTTTTTTAAAATAGATTCCTGAGAAGGGCTATTAGGAGTAGCTGAAGCAGGCAAAGCCATTATCACTTCTTCTTTACAGGACCTTCATTGCAGCTAAGCTTAATGGAGTGGCAGAGGATTCCTAGAACATTTGGCAGCACTACATATAAAATCAACCTTGAGTATTTAGTCTCTCAAGAAGTTAGAAGAAAGCATTAGAAGCCAGGTTCTCAGCCAACACTCACTCCTGCAATCCCTCCGCTTCACAGCTTCAAGATCCATTGACTTCAAATGGGGCAATACCAATTTGAACATGTTATACTACACAAGAAATAACAGGTCTTGTTATTACAATGATGGAGAAATCGGACATCAACTCTCCCATGCTCTAACACTGTCACCACTAGATTTTTAAGGACCATAAAGAAGCCCTAAACTATTTGTGAATTTGCTCAATCTACCAACTGCAAGAACCAATCTGTTTTGATCCTTCCCTGGAGTCCCATCCTAAATCAAAGTAGTACAACTGAACCATTTAACTGAAGTTTCTTTTCTAACTAGCAACAGAAGTCTCTGGAGAAATCAGGTACGTGAGTTTAGATTTGCATGTTTTTTGTTATAAACCTTGACTTATGGATTACAAAAAAAATGTTCCTACAGATTTGTGTCCTGAAAAGTAAGTGTTCATCACAGACATCAACTCCAGGAGACTGAAAAGCTGACGGTATTTTACTGGATGCTCCTTCCCCAAGCTCCTCCTGCCTCCTAGCCAGAATCCTTTCCCTAGAACTAAACAGAGAAGATGGACTACTTGGAGCAACAATATATTAAGCTCAGACATCAACTCAGATGGAAACAGAATGACTCATTAAACACCAGTTATAGAGCAAGATTGCTAGAAATAAAACAAGGAAGGAAGGTAGGGAGTTTGGCTTTTGAATAAGAAACAGCTCCCATAAGAGAGAAGACCTAAACATAGAACTCCTCTGCAACACCACGTTCAGTAACTGGTGCCTTTCAAAGGTATGTGATGAAATCTTTGGGGATGTATTACAGAACTCAGATAGTAAGTTGATCTGAAGCCAACTACCACACTCACCACATGCATCCCAGGATAAGTGAATTCAAATTTTACCCATAAATAAGAGTCTGGCCAAGGACTTAGAAAAATGCCAGCAAGCATCCATCTCAACATCATTCTGCCGGAAAGAAGCTGACTTTAAAAGTTGGCAATAAAACTCCTAAAAAAAAACCCAACTCCAAAACTCAACACTAAAAAAAAAACCTGTCAGAACAGTCAGGTTGGGTTTTGAGAGTTTTTTGGGTTGTTTTTTTTTTTTTTTGTTTTTTGTTTTTTTTTTTAACGATGTCCTTTTGAGACATTAGTTTTTAAAAGGCACCTTTTCAATTCTGTTGAGGCAGTGCAAATTCTGCTATAGGAGAGATTATATCAAGAACAAATTGTCATAGTGCTATCCTGTGATTTTCCTCAGTTAGTCTCTTGGCTGAACAATTATGCACGTGTTTTCATTTGCATGTGAAAATTAAAGAATCTGCCCATAAACACACCTGATCAGATATAAATTGGCAGCATTCTACAGAAGTCAACGTACTTCATTAAAGACGCATAAGTTCAGAATATGGACAATTACTTGTGTGGTTTGAATCCACTGTTTAGACTATTAAATCATTTCATGCATATGAGGTTATGTACAGAGCTGTGAACATGAAGTTAGAGAAGAAGCTGCTGTGCTTTGTGCATCTGGCTGCTCAGTTCATGGGGTCAGATCTTCCAGGGTAAGGCAGAACAACCCAAGGAGAACAGACCATGCTTCTCTGGCAGTGTTGGCATAACAAAGATGATGTTACTCAAAACAGAGTTGCAGCTGAGTAACTAATCTGCTCCTCTTTGGAGATCTCTGTCCCCTCCAGGTAATTTCTCTCACTTTCAGGTTTCCATCCAGAAGGGGCTTCCAACTCCTCTCCAATGCAGTAGCCTTCTAACTCTGTTGGAGGTCAGGGACCCCTCTCTTGTTCAATTTTGGATCTCACCTGCAGCCAACAAGTTCATCCAAAGGCACCCTGCTCACCTGTCCATAACCACTCTCCTAGCAGACTTTTCTTCCCCGTCATCGAACTCACCTTCTCCTATTTCAACCTCTCCTCCTCAGTACCATAATGCCTTATGGTTCAAAAACTGCCTTCTCCTCCTTGCTGCTCTTTATACCCATTCTCCTATCACTGTTTGCCACCCTACCACCCATCTTTCATCTTGATGTTTAGTCCACAGTTATTTGCAGCTTTGCTTTCAAATTAATAGGAATGGGGAATAGAAGTGTTTTTCAGCAAATGAAAAGTACATTTATCTTCAAAAGTGTCTTCAGCAAACATGACCTATCAGCTCATCAGAGTTCTCAGGGTTCCCAATGGTACCGGCCTGCACAAACTGAGCATCTGCTGCCATTATGTCCTGAAGATATTCTCCTGTATTCTAAATTTAAAATAAATATTATTTACACACAGAATGGACATCCTTAGGAAAGCATGTACATTAGTGTGCCAAAGAACAAGAGAAACCTCGGCAAGAGAAACTGCCATCCTTTAAAACAACCTACTAATTTTGGTTAGAACGTCATCACTCTTAAAGAGGAGTCGTCAATGGTAATTCAGGAACTTTTTGGTGATCTGCTTAGTCTTCCTCAAGGCTAATCAGCATGCCTTGAGGGTAGCTGGCTCAGCGACCTAGCAGACAGGTGATTTTAAATAACCTCCTTGTCTGTTATTTGGAGGGAAACTATCAAGGGACAAAGGAATTTTTCAAGCACAGCATCTATCTGAATTTTAGAGAATTATAACTTCCACTGGAGTAGCCCAGCAATTGCATATCATGAAGAATATGTTCTTTAGCACCAGCAGGAAAGCTTGTTTTGACTCAGAGCTTCCCTCAACTTTGAAATAACTAGCACTGTATATTTTTTTTTTTAGATATCCAGAACCATATCATACTGACTGTACATTTCACCACACATATTAATAAATGCACTACATGAACTTTTTTTCAGTTAAAATAGTAATTTCCTAAACGTGCTCCTTTGTTATCAGTACAAAGACCAGCAAAATTTCTCACCATTTTTACATTTATCTAATTCAATAGCCAAGTGATTTAAGAAACTGCTTACTTGCATTTGACAGCTCAAGTCCCATTCAAATTTTTGCTTACTACTATTTTTACAGTATATTTAATCTAAATTTATCATAAAAAGGCCAGACATATGAACTCTACTGGGTTAATGCTGATAACATCATTAGAAGGGAACATCCTATGTGAAGATTAGACATTTTCTACTAACAATATTTGAGAGACACTAGCAACGTTTGATGTCAGCTTTGCCACTTGTCTAAAATGAGGGAATGATTATACTCACCAGAGGTAAAAGCAACTAGAGAGCAAAACTCGGTCTTCAACTGCCGACTCAAACAAGCTGGAGTTGCAAAGGAAGAGAAACAGGAGCAGGCACCAGTTAAGCAAAGGTGCACAACTGAAACTATGTTTTTAACAGCTCTTGCAGTCAAGTGTCATATTTGGCATCATCTGTTGCAGAAATGAAAATGCATATGACTGATCAGAGCAAAGGCAGGTTTAGAGAAAAGCCTGACATCACCACAAACATGGTTTATGCTGTTAATGCCTTTCTCAAAAGATGGAAAAAACTTAGCACCACATTCACTGCAGTCCCAGATTCTTGTCCTGCAGATGGTCTTCATGGCAGACTCTTTTTCTGCAGCTCCATCTGACTTCACAACATTGAAGTCAAAGTTGGTAACGCTTCCAAACCAGTGATGTCCATGAGGGCAGGAGGAGATATGAGTGAAAACACCCCTATTCGTGAAGTCACCAGCCCACAGTTTACTGGCATCAGAGCCCTCCATGCCTTCATACGTCTCATGACAGTTTATTGATGCATCTTCAATAGATGCTGAAGTACCAGCTTGCTGTATGGAGTAAGTTCTGCTGATTTGGAGGTATAAATACTTTTTCACCTTCTATAACAAACCTTTTAGTTTCATCCTCTAAGGATGTGAGGCTCTAGGGTGAACTGAGCCTCTAACCTGCTCATAAAAGTTGCAAGGAACACAGCTGAGGAATGAAATGACCCTCTTCCACAAGATCCAAGGAATGAAACCCTGAGACAAGTGCATTGTAACAAGAGGAAAACCAAACATAAGGAGTAAGGTTAAGCTGTTATTTAGAAAATACTTGTTAAGAAACCCAAACCTCAGTCACAGCAATTAAGAGGAAGCAGGGTTGAGATACTTAATTTGTCTTCTTTTGCTCCAGCAAAACAATGAAGGTGCTTAGATATTTGCTAACATTACATTCAGTCACCACTCTATACACACATGCTTTTCTGGCTTTTCTATGCCAAGGGTCACACAAAACAAATTAAAATCTGGCTTAGTGATGACGGCACAAATCTGAAGAGTGGCCACTAGATTTTTATTCTGTTGGGAGTGCTAAATTTGACCAGACAGTGTAGAATAGTGAGAACTAACACAGCTGCACCAATAACCTTTCTAGAAGGCATTGTTGTGTAATGCGGAAATGTCAAGCGTGAAAGACAGCTGGTACCTAAAGTCATATATATTCTTTTTTTCTTTTCCTTGCTAAATCAACATGCAAGAATTATTTAGTGCACTTGAAAACTGCAGCAGACACCTTCAGATCAGGAGTATCTAAAATGCCTGAGAAAGGATTTCTCTTTGTTTCCAAAATGCACCACCATTTTCTTTACAGCAGGAGTTCAAGGAACATTGTGTCACCTGAAGAGGAGGTACTTCCATGTGCTGGATACACCTGTGCAGGTCAGAACCTTTGTAGGTTACGTCCCTTGTAATCTTTAGGGTTTAACCAACCTTTTCTGTAATCTCAGTCTTTCAGAAAAAAAGGACCTGTCTGTCTCGATGTTTTCAAACACATTGTAGAAAGACACAAACATGCACACTGGGATCAATACCCAGCAATCACCTGTTCAGCCTTCCTGAACACCATTGCTTGCTTGTACACCTAAGAGCTGGCTTAAAAGATGATGTACAAATAATTTGCACCGTCCTTAAAAGCTGGGGTTTTTTTCAGCATATAAGCAAAATCAAAGAACTTGTACACAGCAGGAAAACTCTGTAGATAGATACCAGTGGGCAAAAAACCGAGCATGAAGCAGTCTGAGCACTGAGTTTGCCCAGACGCTACTGAAAAAGCATTCAATAATTTTACGTAAGTGTTCTAGGAAAACTCTGACCTTTTGCAATCTTTGGACCTCTATTGTGTTCACTGAGGTCTGGTAAAGCTTCTTCAGTTTCTTTAGCTTTACAGGTCAGGACACTTAAAAGAGAATGAAAAATAGAGACAAAAGTACTACTGCCAAAAGTCAACTGCTTATGCAATCATAAAAACACTAACCCACGTTACTGCATAGCGTGCTCACCACATATTTGAAATAAAATGCACTGCCGTGCAAATTCTTCAGCTTTGTTCTGAAAGCATCCACAGCTCTGACAGAACAGTAGTATCCAGAACAAGGAGAAGCATGAGAGAAAAACACTGCGTTGAGGAAGCACATGGAGACCAGACTGAGTTCGAAGTAAGACCGCTTTCCACTTCTTTTCCAGATAAACCTAGAGGTAAGGAGTCTGCTAGACTTTCTGATGAACCTTGACATTTGTTGTGGCTTTGCTTTGTGCACTCAAGAGGTATCAGCTGCTCAAGGCCCAGACCACAAGATGGAATAAAGAGCAGAAACCCTTGAGCTAGATATGTGCTGAGCTAGCCCTGGAACCAGAAACCATGGGCATGCTGCAACATAACACTGTGAGTTACTCAAGCTAATTATCCCTGAGATTACCAACACCATTGCATGGTGCTCCACTGGGCTGCATAGATGTGGGACGGTAGCTGGGGGATCTCTGCAGTACGCTCTGCTGCACCATGTAGACATGCCTAAATGTTTTTGTAAGTGATTGCCTTGGGAAAGGAAACAGCTTTCCAATGGTAGCTAAAAAGTTTAACAACTCCTTGTTTCTGGAGTTGTCCTAACCTAGAACAGCATGAAAAATTTGGCATGCTCTCAACCCAAAGGACAATTTGTAAATACTACAGAGGTTACCACTGATAAAGGGTTGTGCAATAATTATGATGGGCCGTGTAGTTGAATAAGGTACAAAGAAGAACCTTCATTATTAATAAAGAACTACATTATCTTATTTGAAATGAGGACAGATTGAAGTATGAAGTCTGATGCTTTCTCAGGAGTGTCATGGAAAGAAAAAGTAGCAAGACAAAGGCCTTCCTCAATTCAAGGAGCACTCTTTAAAGCTCTCAAAGAGTCTTTTAAAGATGATATGAGAAAAGAACATCAGTGTGCCTCATTTGGTCTAAATGTCCTACTTCAGATGTGCTAAGTGCCAGATACTGTCTCCATAATGAATATTTATTCTGAGAGCAAAATAGCAAAAGGTATAGATAAAAGATTTGCCTTGAAGAGTACACAGGTAAGGTAAGAGATAAGAGTTATCTTTAGGTTGCCATGACCTGTTCAGTGGTGAGGCCAGCTCCAGCTTGAGAATTAAAACCCATTTTCTTGAAATAAAAGTGCTAAAACTGCTCCTAATGCCATTACTTAAACTTCTCCAATGCTACAGAGTGCAAATTTGGCTAACAATTACACAATTCACAATTACAGCTGCATTTTTGAATTTTTCCACCAGGAAAACCCAGTTCAACAAACCACTTAATTTCCAATTTGTTACTTGTGGCCAGGTGAGATGGAAGATAAAAGTACTGTGAGAACTCTTAGAGCCTCTCCTGGTGTATCTGCTACCTACAGACTTGGGACCGCCTACTTGATGACTCTGTGAGGACAGTCACCCAGAAAGGCACATCTGCATATACTGGAAAATCAGCACCAACTAGAAGGTTGAAATAGGACCATTCTTTACAGAGATCAGGAAACATCCGAACACTAAAGAAAGCGTCTAGCAGCAAAAAGAGCATAAGGGGCTAGGGATTTCATAACAGGTATACACACAAAAGGTACTTTATAATGGTAGGTTTGGTCAAAGGACATTTAGTCTGCAGGAACTGTGACTAAAATATCGGCTCCCCTGAAGAGTGTTGGGTAAGAAGTGACTACAGGGTGAGCATTGGTCCATCCATGCCACACACCAGCTGAATTCCCCCTCTGTGAGCTGCTCGCCTGGGCAGCAGCTTGGAAAGAGCAGTGGCACCGTTAACTTTGAAATCCTCCTTCTACCAGAAAGAGGGTGTCTGGCCTACCTTTATTCCTTATATTTTATCTTCATTTCCTCCAGCTTCATTATTCTAAAGATTTAAGTCTGACAGACAGACTAAGGTGTGCACACTACTTCCTGGACTAAGAGGTGTGTGCATACAGAGTGAGAAGGATCTTCCAGCTGTAATCCTTATTTCAGGTCACGTTCAGCTGACAGCAAGAGCCATAGACCTTTGAAAAAGTCTATTTTTCAGGTAAATAGGAATAACCTGGCAGGTATATTAGTTAAAAGGAGTTAGCAAAGCAAATCAATAGGCTGCAGGAATCACGGCTCTGTATAACACACTGATCTCCAACCCTCTCAGGAGCTAAGTAAAGCCCTAAGGAAAGGTCTCACACTGTGTCTTATGAGGTAGCAGGTACATGTGAATTCAGGAACAAAAGAGATTTGCAAGCCATTCGAAATGCTACATTCAGTGACTTTTCTTCAAAACCTCAACTGCTTTCTCAATATACACTTTGCAATCATTGTAGTACCTGCTGATTGTTTTATCAACAATTAGATGCCTCCTACTCAGGACTTTAAACAGTTAAACACCACCTTATTCTTCAAATCATGTCCAGCCACCTTAAAAAGAGATGGTTTTCATAAGGCAGCACACAGCTGGATGTGTAAACACTCAGCATACAGCCAAGTACTTGGTGAAAAGCGAATAAAGTGCAGAGAATTAAAGTAGTATTAGAGGATAACAGTTTAGGGTAAAGCTGAAATAGGAGCCTAATAACCACTTGCCATGCATGCACTGCCTGCCAACGCTGGCTGCTCCTGTCCCTCAGTGCCACCCAAACCTTCCTGCCACAGCCAGACCTAGTGCTGAGCCATTTGCTAACTCACATGGCGAGAAAAGAAGGCGTTTGGTGGTGGAGCTTGCCGAAGCACGGGTCAACGCACAAGCATGTGGTGGGAGGCAGGAGGAAGGGAGGGCTGGAGGCAGCCAGCAGTTCAGCTGGCACACGCTGCTGCAGAGCCACTGCCAAAGAGAAAGATTAAAACCTCGTATTTTAAGTTTAAATCTAAGGAAAATGTTGAATTCCCAGCTCTGTGATATTTCCACATGGCTAGAAGTGTCACAGCCCAGAATCTTCCAAAGATAATAGTTAAGTACCTAGTGCTCAGCTTATTCAGTAGGCAGTTACTGTTACTAATGCTGATGAAAAGCCCAAATAGTTTTGAGAATCAAGTTCTTCACTTCCCATGTTATAGTGGAGAAACATTAAATTTCCCTGCTGCACAGCAGTGCTATGAGGACAAGCATGTTTGTTCCCGAATGGTTATGGCCATAAGGACCATATAAACTCCTAAGGGAGTAAGAAAAGAAGAAATCAAACTAAATTCTATGAGGTGGTTCTAAACTCATTTGCAGACAAGTAAATATTGAGTAAATCTTGGATTTTCATGGAATTACTCTGAATTTACACTGCCTGAGCCTGAACCTGAGCCAGGCCCAGACTGCATTCAGGTAAGCTCATTAAATACATCCCAACCCCTTTGACTCTGCTGGGAGCACTCACATGTTTAAAGTTAATCGTGTGCTTAAAGGCTTTGGAGGATCAGGGCAAGAGGGCTCAGCCACTTACAGGACTGAGCTATTCTGCTTTATGTACAAAGCACCTGAAGAAAATAAGAGTGCAGTTGTCACCACTGCCTCCCAGTGCCCTGAAATAGAAGGTTATCGTTTAATCACTTGAGTCAAAGTTGGTTTCTCTTTGAGGGGGGGAAAAGCCATTATAACAGTGAGCAGCTTCAGACCTTTAGCTTTTGTGGTCTATGTCATTCCTTTTTAGATCATCCTTCACTACAGATATGGTCCCATAGCTGCAGCAACTCCATGTGCATCCAGACAGACAGGATTTAGAGCTTACTTTCATTCTTTCATTTAGCATTGGACAAGGCTCAGGCATTGCTCATTGCTTCTTCTTGCCAATGCAAGGAGCAAGACACGGTCAAAGCTTCACATTCCCCACTGCAGGACCTGATAGGTGAAGGCAAAAGCAGAGTCAGGAACAAGGTTTTGCTGGGGGAAAGGCTGATGATAAGAGCACTGAGGGCTGCAGGGCCCAACACCAGGCAATAGCAGACTGCCTGCCTCCCTCTTCTCTCCCTGGGATGAACTGCTCCAGGCCAGACAGCTTAGCCGCAGTAGGAAAGGGTTAAATACTCCTGTTGGTAAGAGCTTTGGCAGATGGGATATGCAGTCTTCACTTTTCACCTCCACTGAAAGCAGAAGACATGATGACAAACATCATGGAAGATTAGGAAATGTGATTAACTTAGTATCAAGGGACAGCAACTCTGATAAAGTTTATAAATAGGATCATATAACTTAGTAGGAGCCCCTACTCAATGAACCAGTGAGTTCCTTTCAGGTGGCTGTTGGTCCAGATGAAGTCTGAGGTTTAATGCACCCACAGCGCAGATGCTAAACCTCCTTGCTGGTGTCTCACAGCCAAGTGTGCCAGGTCATCTCAGACATGACCATCACAGGCAAACATACCTATGTTTCACATGGCTCATCTCCATTATTCCCCACTGGAATGCAAAGTCTTTTTCAGTTCTGAACAATATATAAAGTTTAAAATCCTCTCACAATTCTC
The DNA here is from genome assembly GCF_000687285.1 of Phaethon lepturus. Lineage (NCBI taxonomy): Eukaryota > Metazoa > Chordata > Aves > Phaethontiformes > Phaethontidae > Phaethon > Phaethon lepturus. The sequence continues at coordinate 130,661 of NW_010555105.1, read as the reverse complement.
CGTGTGAACAGGTTCTCCTCCCCCTTCTTCTTTCTTTTTCTCCTCTAAAACGCAAAAATGCACATGTATTAACATAATTAAATGAGGGAGCTGGGCTAATAGGACTGATTGGTCTAAAAGAAAAGTGTATAATTAGAGTGCCAAGTAACAGTACTATCAGGGGTGACACAACACTTGGAGCACCAAAGGGACATTCAGTATGACAACATAAGGGCTCTGAATTTCTGCTGGTGACAAAACCGCGTGTGCACATGGAGTAGGCAGAAGAGCCAGCCTCCCACATAATGTGCTTAAATGTCCTACCTTTCCCTCCCCCTCAGGACTGGCTCTGCCAGTCATCCCATTGCTAAAGATGAAGATAACAAGCCATTGTCAAGGGCAACCGCAAAGCTGCTTATTTTACATTAGCATCCTTAACATTTTCCATCTAATCAGATTTCCTGTTGGTTGAGGAAAGCTGCCTCTCCTTATTACCAGCTGCTATCCCAGATTTCCCTCTCCCCATCCCCAAAACATATTTTGCCATGCTTGTCTGCTTTTCTGTGTAAAAAGGTTGTGCATGCCTGGAGGGAGACTAAATGTTACCAAAAAAAAAAAAAAAAGGGGGGGGGGGCAGGCAAAAAACCCCACATGAAAAGAGAACTGTGGGCAAGAGGCCAAGACTCTTGATTATGTGACTGTGACTAACCAATGGGTGTTTCTAAAAAACATTTCTCTCATTACAGTCCCTCCTCTGGATGTAATAATACAACTCAAATTAGTTTTCCAGGAGGAGACTTCTTTTTATGTAACCATGTTTTATACAGATAGCAGCAGCTTATATTTAAACTATTTAAGAGAACAAATAGCTGCAAAATGTACTTCAGATGGCCCTTCTCCTGCTAGCAGTGTATTCTTGGCTTGAGGGAAGCTGCAAAAAACACCCTGTATTTTGCTGCTGCTTGGATGTAATTGTAAACAATGCGCAATGCCCACAGGACCTAACATCCAGGTAAGGATGTCGGGTCCACTTGTTTTATTGCATTTGAGAGATCCACGACATTGTAAACTGTAGAATGACTTTGACAAAACAAAGCTGGAATGATGCAGAATAAAGTGGTTCATCTTTTAGCTTAGTCCAAAGTTTCCCACAGCGTTAGGAAAGGCAGTATCCTATCTGAACTGTGATCCAAACTGACAGACATCACCCTGCTGGCACTGGACCTAAATGGAAACTTCCACATTTTAGGAAGATAATATTCTTGTGATTTCCTATTGTTCTCCTTCTTCCTTCCACATCTACCACTTAAAGACTGTCCTTGCTATAGTTAGCGGACCAAGGACCTTCTAAGTGTCTAAGGTTGATATCAAATGTAATGTCCCTGGACCTATTCTGCTGAGGTGTATTTGAGCCGTACGGGTGCTGTGAAAAATTACAACATTGCAAGCAGGCAGGTAGGGTGTCAGAAAAAGAACAAGAAACTAAGACAGGTTAATTTAGGAAACATGGATCTAATTTTCTTATTCCTTCTTTTGCTTTTAGAAATGGGCCTGAGATATGAGAAATGACGGGCCACCTGGTTCAGATACCAGAATGAGGTGGTATTTAAGTCTTTCAGCAAATAGTAGAACAAACATCCCTACAAAAATCCAGGGAAACCTTTTACCTGGTGTCATCATACATGCCTACAGGATTGAAATCCTGAAGTGTTAAGTGAGATGCCCCAAGCATTAACCCTGTACGAAAGTGGTTAAAAAGTGCAGAGAAGAAATCCATCGTCTAAATGAAATACTTCAGACAAAGAGTTGCAGAGTTAGAAACATGCAGGATTTCCTATGTGTTCCCACATCATTACTTAGCAGATAAAAAGGTACATTTTAATACTCTCTGCAGAGTCTTTCAAGTCTGCAGTTTTCCATAAAACTTCCATTATGACATTTTACTCTGAGAGGTTTCCTAATAGTGTCTTGGTTGCCATACTTTCCAGTACCTTCAAAAATGTGTAAATTATGCTACAGTAACAGGTTTAAACATTTATTTTCATTCATCCTCATAGCACAATTGAACTGTTAACTGCTGGGTTCACACTAGAAGGTATTCAGGTAGCCACTGAATACCTTCAGTCACTCCATTAACTTCAACAGAGTGTTTTAGTGTTTGCACTGAAAGCACAGATTATTTCACACCCAAAATTTTCAAACCTTCATGCAACAAACCACCGAGGGTGACACACACCAGTCTTTCAGTGTGTCTAACACCATTGCCAAGCAATTCACAGATTTTGAAGAAAAAGACCAATGTGGCCCAGGCAATTTAAGCTGCAACAGAGGCTAAAAGGATTCCTAAACATATATTTTCCCCTCTCATGCTAGAGGCAACATCTTTCACAGAAACACATATAGAAATTGCGCAACAATAAAAATTTATACCCCCCTGAATTTCCCATCAACTCAGAGGGGTTGTGGGATAAGTCAATATGGCCATAGCTTCTTGTGCTCTGTCTAGTAATGCAAAATTCCTGGAAGATGGGAGGAGGGATAAAAAGGGGAAGGGGAAGAGACGTTCATCCTTGTATACTGCAGCAAAAGATGAAAAGCTTTCCTCTTAGAACTAAACATTTTCAGTAAGAATGATTAACAGTACCATATGCCATGGAGGAAGGAGTAACACAGCTGTTGTTGGACAGAAAGAGTACGTAGATTTACGGAGAATCTAAAGAGCAACTGTTGGCTTCCAGGTGACAATACAGCAGAACTGATGCTCCCCAGGTCTTCACTTAGAGCTTGCACCTGCAAGCTTCTCCCAGCAGATCTTGAATTCCGCAACATTGAACCAAACCATGCGCCCAGGAGACTCATGCCCTGGAGATAAAAGGCCCAGCACAACTCTGCTTTCCTTGTTCCTCTTGAACATTACATGCCATTAGCGTGTAAATTGTTGATTTATACAATGCAAATGATCAGACCTAATTAAGAGCTAGTCCCCAGCCAGAATCCAGCTCCCAGTATAAGCTCCACTGAAATGACCACCAGCTTCTGCTGGAGTTCCACATGAGCACAAAAAAAAAGTAAAATACAGCATGTGAGTCAATGATGCCACATTTAGGGCCCTTCTCTTTATGTCTCACCTTTCATCTCACCAAATAATCACTTGCCCAGGATGCTGAGCACCTCTAGCAGCTCAGCTGTCATCATATCCCTAGAGGGGATCATATCCCCTTGATGTGAACAGTTCTGGGCTGTTCATGAACATGAACATGTTCATGCTCATGAACACCACAAATCCTGACAGACAATAGGAAATTCATTATATTTGATAATCCAGAAGAATGCTATGGGATTGGAATTCACCTTTCCTTCATGTTTACTGAGTTTGGAATTACAAAAACACAACTCCTACCAAATCAGCCCCCGAACTGAGAGGAAAATTAGGCTTCATGTTTTCAAAATCCAATTTAATATTCAGTTATATCATCACCGAAACAAAAATCCTCTCTCCATACCTTACACCAGTGTTTGTGTCAGACTTAATATTTCTGGCGAGATGAGAAAGAAACACTATTTTATTTACATAAAAGACACAGATCTCCCAGAAGTGGTGCAAAGAACATTCACGCAAAATTTGGGGTATATACCAGGAGAAAGCAATTAATTGAAATATTTTGGGCTAATAGTGACAGCTCAGCAACCGATGCCCATCATTATAGAGAGAATAATACAAGTGATTCATGAGAAAGGGCTCCAACCTGCTCACTTTGCCATTGTCTGCAGACTCACTTGTGGCAGAATCCAGCCCTGAATATTTCATCTTAAAACACATCTACTCGCAGTAGCATTATTTGTCTTGGCAGATACTGGAGCTTGTGCAGAAAGTAGAAGTCTTACCATGTGGAATATGAGGCAGGAATGCAAAACACATATTGAACAATAACAGAAAATATTAAAAATATAAATTAAAATAGCTTAATCTTACATATACTAGATGAACAAGTTAAAGATACCTCATTGGTAATTTCATATTAGTAAACACAGCATTAGAAGAGACCATACCTTTGCTTTATCTGAAAAGGAAAACATTCTACTTATTTTTTTTTCTGCTCTGCATGCATTTCATTTTCCAAAATGCAACCGGGCGTGCATTACATACAAACTTCATCCTGCTGCACTGAAGTACAGCTGTCATGAACATTCTCTAGCGCTATGCAGAAGCCTTATGGAGTGAAAGGTGTTGGGGACAAGCCGAATCTGAGCCTAAGTGCCATATTTTCAGCAGAGTGCAGCTTCAGAAATCTTACTGGAAAGAACCGACCAGGAATTGATGCTGTTTAAGTAGCAAGCAACTTTTGGCAGCCAAAAAAACGGGCAGTGTGTAATGATGAGAGCTGAAACAAACAAACTTTATTTAAGAAAAAGCAGCGTCATTTTACTTCTTGTCTAGAACAATTCCGTACATGGCTTATATTAGAGTGTCCCGTGATAGCTGAACCAGACACTAACAGGCAAGCAAAGGGGACATGGAGTGCATCGCGCTTCCTGCATCAGTTGCACTACACTGACACAGGCTGGAAAACACACAGCACACTCTAGGGACATACATGGAAAAATAAAAATAATAGAAACAAACAGAACATGGATCCATAGTGCCACAAACCTTCTGGCTCTGTGTTCTCTTTGAGGTGCACTTGCTTCAGTGGGCAGCAGAAGATTTCGTGACACTTAGCACGAAAAGGGGACTCTTTTTTCTTTAATTCCGCAGATTGGATCGAATCTTGCCGTAACATAATGTACTCCTGTGTGCCAGGGGGAGCGTCATCCATAACTGTGGTCACCACATAACAAAATGAACTCAAGTTAGAGCTTGAGGAAAGCAATCTAGAGAATTAAATCAACTACATAATGTTAGGGTGGGGGAAAGAAAGGAAGGGAAGAAATGTTTATAGGAAGGAAAATAAAGTTTAAAGTATCTTAGTCATGGTGGTAGAAGGGTGGGAAAAATATTTACTTTTATAAGCAACGCTTCTCATAAACATCAACACTTCACATTGTTTCATGCAGCTTTAATAAATAGTAGAGTAACACCCTGCTCCAAAAAGCAACAACAAGGACCTCTCATATGTCTTTTCTTTATTCTCCTAGAGTACCTATATCTATTCTGCATGCAGATTAAGGAAAAAAGCAGACAAAGCATGCTTGTATTGCCTAGCCATAGGCAATCTCTACGTTAACATCAGAAAGTAATCATTCCACATCTGCAGGTAATGCAACATCAGTGTATCAATTCCCCAAAGTAAAAAGAACATGCCTTTATCAGGGTATGTAATTATACACAGTTCCTTAGAGCAAGGATGATAATCCAATGACATTTGACTTGATCATCATTTTCAATCGATAGAAGAGTAGATGTACAAAGAGAAAGCACATTAATCCTTTTGATGGTTTTCTTGTAAAACAGCAAGTCATTTTTTAAAGTTGATCTTATAAATCAATACTGCCATTAATAATATAAATGATATGCAGTCTGAAATGTTTTCTGAATGGGGTCAGACTATTAAATGGTAAAAAGATAAAATATATAGCACACAGAAAGCTCCAGGTACCTCAAACTATTACATTACCAGAAAGAATTGAAACACTTTTCCTCTATCTAAAAAATGAAGCCTTAACAATGGAGATAGTGAGATTCTTTGGCTTACAGCTTTAAGGCACAGTTCATCTCAAGAACAAAAATGAAACACTTTTTCAAAAGACAGTCTCTAACCACTACTAGTTATTTATAGTGTGATGTAGAGGTATAAAACCACAGCCAAAACCAAGCTGAGATTCTCCAGCTCTGTAGCAAAACAAAACAAAACATCCAAATATTAGGAAAGTAAAATTCCGACAATGAGGAAAGTAACTATTGCTAGGTTAGTCTAAAACAGCAGATGCACTAGCACTATGCAAGTTTATATGGGTCTAGAAGTGTTGGCCATTAATTCAAATAATTTAACTGTTTCCTAAATATCTGCCCATGTAAAATCATTTTAAAAAAATGTCAGATTTAAGCATAGATCCCCTCAAACAAATATGATCCTCTTGCATTTTCATGCACTTGATCTTTTGTCTCCTATCAAGAATGGTACTAATAAGAGCCACATCTAGGTGATAAGGGATTCAACTTGATAGTCTGTCTTTTCACAGTGGGCAGTCACTGCCTCATTTCAAGACCTCATTAACCCATAGGAGACACTTTGCACCTTCGCTTTTGTTGCTTCATTAGACTACATGCCGCATCAGTAACACACAGTGATAATCCATATAAAGTGGCATTAAAAGGGACGCATGAGCTTATAAGAAAGCACAAGTGGTTAAAAAAAAACAGCAGGTCAGTGGAGCAGGTCAGGTTGCTATATAATTGCTCCCTTAACAATACTAGTTTTACTTTGGCTTGTTTGAATGGTATGTATGTGTTCATGAAACATACTGACAGCCCTGAGACCCAAGGGCAATTGCTGGGAATAATTGCTAAGAGTCAACGCCCAAGATAAGTCAAAGACCAGCAAGCCCTGATGGGTCACTCCTCCAAAAAAACACCCCGCGGAAGCTGCTGTTGCTGGTGTCTGCGTCACGCCACCAGTGAGCTGCGTGCAGTGCCACCGACGTCAACGGTGTGGGAGCCCTACGGCACGGCCTTCTGACATTTACAGGGATAAAGCATAACGTGCGCTGTGAAACACCGATAGCCAGCAGAGGAGTGAACTGCACAGCTACCTTCTGCCGGCACGCTGGCTGATGCACAGCGGAGCATGCCCTGCTGTCAAAACCTCAGCTCTGGGCAGAAGGCATGTCCCTGGGCTGACGCTCTGAGAGGCAGAGTCCTTCCTGAGAAGTCCTGTTTGACTGCAGGAGCTCAGAGGATTACTTGCAAGGTTCAATGCTGCGTGGTGCTGGATTGCCACTTCAGTGGAAAAAAAGCAGAAATCAGGCTAGCAGCTGCTAGGGTCTGAAGAGGTCTGCCGGGGAGAAGGTGATTACTCAGAGGTATGGCTTAAGGACCTGTTCTTCCAGCCACAGGAGCTGTTTGGCACTGGGCTATGATTTCTCAGCTTCTGTAAGCTCAGAGGGCCCATGCAGAATCTGCAAACCAACTCCACAGACTGATTCCATTCATCAAGCGTTTGGCAAATAGTTGCTTGATGTCATCAGGCAGGTCCACCCCTATCTCAGGCAAGCTCAGTAACTAAGACAGGTGGAGAAGATATAACTGGTCCTTTACCAGTCACCTGTACGCTCAGATCACCACCTTACACACAGATGTATTTAAATGTGAATAAGCCACAAAGAGAATCAGACCTTCAATAAGTGAAGAACATGCTGAAATCAACAAAAGCACATTGGATTACTAGAGTTCAGCACAGTAGGTGTAAATGAGTCTTGGTTTTGAGGACAATCATAGCACTGACATCTGGAGCAAACCCTAGGAACCACAGCTCTAATAAAGCCTTAATGCTGCAATGATGTATGGATAACATAAATGATGTCAGTGTTCTGAAGGGAACAGCCAAAACCTTTTCTTAACATGATAAATGTCCTCAAGTCAGGCTGAGAATTTATTACAAAACTAGGAACACTCCCTGACCCCAATGCCTCCTTTTCCCTGCTATGATGACAGCCAGACACCCTCATGGAGCCACTGAAATCACAGCTACAAGACCTCAGTTATGGGTCCCAAGAACCAATCCACACAGGGATATTTCAACAACACAGAATCTAATGTAAAAAGCTTTAAAAACCTGATGATGTCCATTATTGATGACTAAAAATAATCACTGCACAACCATGAAAGGATCATTCTTAAACAACTGTGAACAAACACTTTAGAAAAGGGAGAAATATCACCAGGAACCTGTTATGATTTTGCTAATGGGATAAAAACCACACTCATGAAAGAATCACACCTACACCAGAGTAGGAGAGAAATGGTAAGTTTTAGGGAATTAACAAAAATCCAAAGCAGTATTTACATACTGTGCTATGTGGAGCAAAGGACATTGTTTTTACTCACCTGTTCCCTCCACTACAGACTCTGCTAATTGCAGGATCTATGCTTACACTCCTCTGTGTAATGCACAGACACACAAGCTAGCTTTAAATCAGCTAATTTGGGTAATCACAAGCGAGCATCAAGCTCAACAAGGGTAGCAGAAGACCCATGAGAAGTCCGGCAGATGCCCAACTTCACTCCATCACATGGATGCTGTTCTCAAGTGTGGTTAGAAGAAACCTTCACTGAGGCACATCTACATTTCCTTGGCCACCTTCCTGAAGGCATAATCATCCCGCCAGCCTCCAATATTCAGCTATGCCTCAGTTGTTATACTTCGGCAGCTACTCACCCTAATTACTCCCCATTCTTACGGCTAAAACACCTCACTGGGCTACATTTCCATCTTCCTGTGAGTAAAACAGGGTCAAGACTTCATATGTCATGGACACAGGTTATTAAGATACTAGTAAGCAACTTGTACATTCTCAGTTGGAAGATGAGAAATAAATACTTCATAGCTTAAAAAAAGTAAATAAATAAAAATTTTTTTCTTCCCTCACCCTCCCCTTAGAATTTGATGGAGACTGAAAACACAGCAACTGTGTATACATGAGAAGAATTTGCTTAGCAGTTAGCATAAAACAGCTGCAGTAACTATTATGTTTCCTACACCAAAACATTCAACTTGCTAAATATCACCCTGTAGCATATTCCTTAGTTTTTTTAAAAAAATAATAAATACAATAATAAAAACTTACTGTCAACAAGCCAGTAGGAAAAAAATTCCTTCTTCCTCTAAGCCTTACTGAGAGAGGGAAAAGTGATCTTTAGGATGACTGCTGGCACCAGGATGTTTTTCAAGATAAATTCAAACATGTTTACTTTATATAAACACACCAGCTAAACACTCTGCTGGTTTCTGTCTTTCTTTTATGTACAACTGCATTTCAGTCCCATCTAGAATTGCCAGAAACCATAACATCAACTCTGTCCATAGGTCTTGGCTTGGGTTCCAACTGAATAATCTCTGATACAATTCAGAGTTTAATAAAGCTGCAAGGAAGCATCTTTCCCCCCACTCCCAGTTTTATGTGGAGAGGCTTCAGCTCTGCTAGCTAGAGGCTGTAGCAACCATAGTATAAATATGTATTAATATCCAGGCAAAAGAAATCCCCATGTTCCTCTTAGACTGTTGTTCTTGAATGTACAACACAAACATTTTATACTTCCAGGGATCCATTCCCTCCTTGAATGACCTTTCAGATCATTACTCGAAACATGAATTTCCTTTCTCCTTCTTCAGTTCTCTTACTTTTCTTAGTCTGGTTAGTTTTACATGCTGTGAGCTCCAGTATACTTATACTTGCAATAAATCAGTTTCTCTGGCATTTTGGAAGGACTAAAGTCACAGTTCTACACTAGATCTTCAAGCCATGAAGAACATTAGAATGTCTCTTAAATCACGCATCCACAAAGTGAAGAAAATCCCCTCTCTTTGGCACAAGGGAACAAGCTGGGGGGAAAAAAACAAAAAAATCCCCCAGGACAACTCTTTCTTGGAAAATAAGAGCAGCAGCACATGCCTCACCACTGTAGCCTGCCAGGCTCTGCTGTGAAACAAAATGGTGATGCCCACTGAGCACCTCCTTCATCCTCTGCCTCCTCCACCCACAGAAAGGCAAGAAAGGTCACAAGTTACCCAGGCCACTGAGGCTTAGTCATGTAGGAAATGTTTTTTTCCTTTTAGAGAAAACATTAGGATACCAAGTTGCTTTCAGCTCCTTACAGGAACAAATCTGAAAAAAAAAACCAAAACCTCCAAAATAACTTGCTTGAAGAGATTGCCTGCAGGACAGGCAATGGCTAGGAAAGTGAGGTATTTTTATGTATTTATTTCAACATTTTCCCAGTTGAAGCAGCTGATGAAAAGCTCTCAGGTGTACATGCAATAACAATTCCCAATGCTTCTTTTTGTTACTGCTTTGTTTTCTCCATGATTTATTCCAGTTGAAGGTGTGATTTTTGTTATCCACCTGAACAATATAATAAACTCAGAGCACAAAAAAATACTTACAAGCTAATTAAAAAACAAAATAAAATAAAATTCTCTTGTGGGCTTGTGATACACTCAAAAACTCGTAACGGCAACACAGTCTATCCATACCATTTCCCCATCCAGCTTTGCCAAAACCCCCATGAAGTATTCTTACCAGACAGCCCTGGCACTTCTGTGTCACCCAGAAACCTTACTTTCATCTTGCATCTGTGTGCTCGCAACTTTGAAGTCTGGTTGACTCTGACTTCACAATGAAGACAGGAAACACAAGCAGCCAAATTCTCTAATTTTTATTCACAACATTTCAGCCATTTCTGAGTCCCTCCTTTCCCCCCACTCCTTTCTCCCCTGTACACCACCAAAACCAGGCAACACACTAGAAACACACAAGCTCATTCCAAGTTAAGAAACAGAACAGCAAAAATACCTTGTGGAAGACACAACTTTTACCTTGAGTTTCTTTAGACGATATTTCAAAAGTAAAAAGCCACTCAAAATGAAGACTCTCATTACATCTGGAAGGTGCTGCTGGACGGGGTCCGTGATGGATGAGAGCCTGCCAGCGACACGGCGGCACAACTCGCTCACTTCTCTTACTGAGAAGCAGTGCCTGGTCTTTTGTTCTCAAAACAATACTATAAATTCCCTCTATAGCGACTATTTCTCTGTGCTCATTTTTGAAATAATATTAAAAGGACAGCTTTATAGCATGCATGAATAGAGCATAAATTTTGAGGTTGGCAATAGTTGTCTCTAAGAGCTCAGATACTTAGAGTCTTGGGGAAGCAAATTCCTTGTTTAATAGAGGGCTTTTGCTGCTTGAACTAATGATCTTTCAAACTGCTGATCTAAATTAGATTGTGCTGCCTATTAGGAGTTGAGACTTTTGGGATTCAACTGTATATGGTCTAAGAGCCCTTTTCTGTGTCTGGCGAGAGAGAGAGGATAAACTCCTATTTACGGCGTAAATGTCACAGGAATATTTAAAGATCACCACTGATGTCCAAGTAACAATCCTTATGCTAAAGCCAACAACCCAGCTCCAGCTGTGACCACAATGTTAAGGCAGAAATTCCCAAATACTTATATAGGCAGGAGCAGCCTAGACCTCAGCATTTACCCAGCCTCTGGGGAAGGATCCCCATCCCGCATCAAGTATCGGTTTTGTTCGTTGTATTGTTTTTTTGTTACCCCAGCTGCAGCCAGCAACACTGGCTTGAATCTCATCCAAACAGCCCCAACTGCTGCAGTGACAGCACAGGCTGCAGCATAAGCATCCCCAAGGACTTCTGCCAAATCCTAATCCTACTTGGGGGCCTCATTCCTAGATGGAAATGAAGCATTGGACAGAAATCCCTTCTGCAAAAGGCTGCCAGAGGAGATGGAGTGCCACAGTCCTACTCCCAGGGCTTGGTCAAGCATGTGCAAAGCAGAACGTCCCATCTGGCTCATCAAGTGTGACACCTTCTCCCCCAAGAAAGTAGGGACAAATTTCTCCTCTCCAAGACAGTGCTCTTCCCTACTTTAGATGCCTCATTGGTAGTCATTGCACAATCCCTTCCTATACACTCAATAAAATCCTTATTAGAGAACCAGGAACAAAGTGAGCTAAAATGATGCAGTTAAAGCCCATTTTAGGCAAAACATTTCATTCTGAATTAATTCTTAAGGTTTGCACAATCCTGTCTTCACCCCCACATCAAAGAATTTCACTGATGATTTTCGATAGTGTTTTTATTTTCTGCTTTGAATCTACTTTCCATTGAGAAATATCTTCACTTCTAAAATAAACAATATTGTCTTGCAATCAAAATTGAAAACCTGCAGCCTTTTGAACACATTTCCTTCAATGTGAGCAGAAATTTCTAAAATTTGGATCCGCTGAAAAATTCTGAAATATGCTCTCTTTAGGTCAACCACACAGAATAATTTTTTCAGATCTTCCAAAAATATTTTCACAGACCACTCCCCCTTGACCTAAAAGAGTAATTGGATTAACTGCTAGCGGTAATAGGCTGTTATCCTCTAAAAAGACTAGCCAAGATAAGGCTGCATTTAGATCCTTGTGCATAACAAAGACAATGACATCAAACATCAAAAATGTGTTGATAAATTCTGCTAAGAAGGAACCTCATCTCTCCCTGCGGAAAGGGCACTAATGTTTCTGCACATAGCCTTTTTTCCTAGCTGTTTCAGGCACCCATCTACTATCAAACAGCCTTTGATTAACTCTAACCTGGCCACTCTTCACTACGCAGTGATGCAGCTGCCTATAACCAGGATCTCGCTGTGCCCACATGCAAAAGCTTGGTTTGGGAGAACCTCCGTTTCCTCCCCAGATGCTGCTAGGCAGTGCTTTCAGCCTGCTGCATGTGAGCTGTGATAAAAGACGACCCGCACTTCTGCTCATCAAGGGCTAAGTAACAGCCACCATTTACCCTCCATTGTGCAGACCCACTGCCTTTCCCTTCCCAGACACCGGGATCTGCAGTTTTGCTATGCAAGATGGGTGCCTGCTCTCACTTGACTCCGCAGCTCAGTTCACCATTTTGCCGTGCTTGCCACTGAATGAATAAATATTGTTTCCCTGCCTACTCTGAGTGGCTTTCTGCTTTCCCCATCTGCTAAAATAAACGCAAGCTGGCTGCCTTCCAAACAGGTGGGTTGCTCCATGCACCACAGCAGACAAGATAGTAATTTACAGTGTACTATTCATTTTTCTGGAGCGTGCATATCAAGAGCAACAGGCACACAGACCAGCGTACAGCAGAGCTGTAAGCACACAAGAGGTTTATCAGGGACCATGGAGAAGTAGGGGCTGGCTTGAGGGAGGACACCGAAATGGCAGGGCCTGCTTGGCCAGCTTCAGGAGATAACCCATCCAAATTGCACAGCCACCAAAAGATGTTGCATCTTCGGATCAAGTTCTGGCTGCGGTCTAAGGCACCAGCACGCAGCTTGTGGATCAAGCATTCCTCTTGCTGCTGCAAAGACGCGAAGAAGGGAGCCTTGTGGACAAGAGGAGGAGATGGGACGCAGCCCCGGATGGAAACAAGAGCTTGCTCACACCTCTACTCATCCTTACCTACCTCAAAACCCACTCTGACTAGCTCAACGCAGAGAGTATCCTGGAGTCACACAATGCACAACAGTGAACTTAGGTTTCCCTCCATTGAGAAAGTTTGGGAGAAAAAGCAAGGAATGCCACTGTTTCTGAAAGAATATCCTTGCAGTGTGGTGAAAAATCAGGCAAGCAGCGGAGGAGGTGGCAAGAGAACTGCTAGAATGGTCCAGGGATGAGTGGGAAGCTAACACTTTTTGAGAGCTTTGGAGAGCTATAGTTCACTACGTATGAAATATTAGAATGCTCTTGAGCAATATTACTTTAATAAAAAATTAATAATTAATCTAGTGCTATTTGGAGCTAGGAGAATAGTTTCAAATGACACAGGAAGTCAAGAGAAGCGGGAATGCCTGTAGCTTTTTTCTTCCTATTTATAGATCATCTATTGACAACAGCAGGGCTACAAAAAGAGAGAAATTTCCCCAGCGGTGGGGAGAAAACAAAAACACAAAGAAAGAACTAATAGAAATCAGAATCATCCTGGAAAAGCAGAACAAGGAATAGAGGCCTGCAAAAGGCAACAAAATCATATAAAAGACTGCATCCTTCATGGAAATCAGAAGAAAAGGATCAGCCATACCTCTTGGGGAACAGGAGATGAGTAGCAGTACAATAGTCTAAGACTCTGTTTCAGAGACTCTCCACTGCTGTAGCTCTTGGGCATTCCACTTGGAAGAAGAGGACAAGAACAGAAGCACCATTCATGAAAGGACAGGTGACACCTCCCGATTATTTGCCCTCATTTACTGTGGATTAACAAAAGGAAGGAGGCAAGAAATGGAGTGTTTTAAAATTCAAACTCATTACAGAAAGAGCTGTTCTGAGAAACAGCCTCAGAGGAAATCTTTCAAAGCATAGCACAGAAAACTGATCATCAGTAGCAAAAAACCTCCGTGTGCCACAGAGAGGTGCGCAGCGTGTTCCCACGGCCCCGGGAAGCGGCACACCCCCATACGCTGCTCTGGTTTGGCAATGTTGCCCAAAGGGGCAAGTGGCTCTGACAAGAGCCACACACACAGCTGCTGGATGAACAGCAGAAAAAGCACACTCAGAAAAGGAAAAAAAAAACTATCTAATTTAACCTGAAATTAGCATTCCTCTTTATTTTAAGGTCAGAAGTTATTTTCAACAGGATAAAAGTTAAGCTTATACAAATTGGATCTCTGTACATACAAACACACATGGACACAAAACATTTCATTTTTAAACCAGTGAAATGAAAGATTGCGACATTTTTCTTATGTTCTTTTCTTGGACTGAAGCTTTAGTTAAATTCACCTCCATCCACAAGTGGATGCAACCCCCAAAAAACTTCCCAGGAAGTTATTCACCCTGAAAAATACTATTCAACTGTAGTCTCAACAGAGTCATTCCTATGCCCAAGAGAAACCTCTGCCTACACTGTCATTTCTATTTACCAGTGTATTACCTACTGCAGAGGCCTCTGCTGGAACAGCTTTCCCCAGCCAGCCACAAGAAAGCGCTAACATCCAGGTTGCCAACACTGTGACTGAATAATGCACCTCAGATGATCTGACAATTAGCCAGCTTTTTATTTCCCCATCTGGCTCGTGAAGCGTTAAAGTCATTATATCCACTTCAACAGTGTATCGATGGAGAATGCTGTGCAGCAATACTCAACAAGACTGCATTCCCCCCTGCAGCCCTTCCTGAAATAAAAGGACCACATTTCAAAAGCCTTCATCTGACACAGGTATGGCAATTGTACTTGAAAATACATTTTACCCTCTCTACACTTGCCTGCATCCCTTTAGACATTACATAAATCCATATGCAATTATGCTATCACTGTTACACAGTGTAGCTACAAAGCACTTGCTGCATATACACAGAGGGGTTTTGCTTTTCGCTGTTAATCAATTTAATCAGTGCCGAGCCAAATTAGCAGGAGATTAAACTATCTGTTTTCCTGTTACTGTCCACCTTAATGATCATGCTTGTAGAGTCCAGCTCCATGTTCTGTATATTGGAATCATTCCTAACTACCCAACAACTTTCTTTTGTACAGTATTGTAGTACTTCCACACAGTGGGCAGCACATCCACTATGTAATCCACTAGCAGACTAACTGCATCAGAATTATAATAATTTTCATAAAGCACAACTTCAAATGTTATATTATTATGTTATGTTTAAAGCAGTATCTTTCAATTCATTGACACCACGGCTAAACCATACAAAAGACAAGGCGAGAGAGGTGGTCAGCGCTGGGTCACCGGCGGCAGGAAGGATTTCCCTACCTTGCTGTGAAGAGTGACTGTGCAGCGACTTGGCGAACGACGCCAGCCTGACAGATCAGGGAGCACGCGAGGAGGAATTTCACTGCCCATTTATTCCAGCGTAAACAGACAGACACTTACAGCAGAAACCGGAGCTAACTTCACCTCAGCAAGCACGAAGCTACCAGCTCCTCCCTCTCCAAAGAGGAGCCGTCTTGGCAGCCTCCTTCTTCCCCCTGCCCTGCGGGCGGGTGGTGGATGAGCAGGACCTTCTTGGCTCCCCAAAATGGAGAAGCCAACCTACCCCACACGTGCACAGCCTGGTGGTGGTACCAAGACAGGCTGTGATGCCACATAGTCTCTCAAGTCACTGAGCTGGTGCGTAAGCAGCGAGGGAAGATAAACCAAGAAAGCTGCCACTGCTTGGGGTACCTTCGCGATGATGCCCGCGTGCCCCCAGGCGTGTTGAGATGGCTGTGCGCACAACAAAAGCGCTGGCGGTCTAGAGTAAAGCCAGATCTGAAAGGAATTTCAAGACTATGTGTTTGCACACCAGCAAAGAAGAGTTTAAAAAAACAAGAGGTACTGCGCTTAAGCCAAACTGAAAGTAACTCGGAAGTCCAACTCCGGCCTAGCAGATCGCTAGTCTGCTCAAAACAGTCCGGCCAAGCCCAACGTATCTTGCAGTCGTTCATGACCGAGTGACATGTCACCAAGGGGAAGGGCATAGTGACAAGGCCGTAGAAAAGAAATTAATTTTGCATCTTTTACAAACCAGTACACATTTCCACACAAGTTAGCATGAAATTTGGCTGTTGCTACAGGTGATCTCCATGCTCGGGCGGCTGTTGCTCCCAGAGCTTGCACAGCTACCAGCCACTGCCAGCCGTGGGAGAGGGCTCTGCAGCAGGAACTTCTACAACACACATAAATGTGCACTCATAAACACTCAAGCTGTAGCACACTATTTGGAATTAACTGTTTCAGAAATCAAATGGCAAAATTATCAAATAAGGCTGTTCTATTAAAGCAGAAATAACAGTGGCATTTACTGTCTTTACATACATATTTTTACACTACATTGCATAATATACTCACATTGGTGTACAGCACTGTAAATGACATAAAAAATAACCCAAGGCAGCAAGCACAGCAGAGCTCTAAGAAAAAATTCATCACATTTCACGTTCCAGTGCATGAAGTGAACACTGCAGTCCTCTAGCTTATAACAGTACATCCAAGTTAGCAAAGACAAATGTCTTTCTTAGAAAAAAGATATTGTTTCAATACTCAGCTATAAATTAGCTTCAAGTGTTTAGGATTTAATAAGTGGTCTTTATTTTAGTAGACGAAAAAGTCATTTTTCCAAACTAGTAAGTAAGGACACTGAGTACTGCAGACTGAAGTTGGGGACCTGCCTCTGGGGACACCACAATCACTTTTTGTGCTGCTTTGAAACCATCCATAATAGAGACAAGTCACTATTTGGTGTCATTATCATATTTATGCCTACTGGGCCTTTACACAGCTCAAAATAAATTAAAACATTTATTCTGGAAGTTGGTTCAAAAACTTCAAAATGTGGAAAGGACTTTTTGTTCCCGTAAATGTCTGGAACTTGTGATTCATACTGGCTCCAGTTAAACGGTGGGGGTAGGGGGGTGGGGGTGTGTGTGTGAGGAATCAACAAAAGCTTCAGAGCAATTTGCAGTAGCTGAATATTCGGCCCATACAACTGTCAAAACAAGCGCTCAAATCTGTAGGTCCCGCAATTACAGAGCATTGTGCTGCTTTGGACAGTTCAATTTTGCAAACCGTGTGCTCAGCAGTATTCGCACAGTTCCTCATCACCAGCAGTAGGAGTCTTTCTATTGCTCCTTGCCTTGTATGCCACATAAGCACTTACAGTATTTTTAATATTAGCCCGCAAAACTCCACTTGCATCTTAAGTGACTGCTGGAGAACACAAAATATATTTTTAACAGGTTTTCACAGAATTTGTTTAAGAAATAAGGTCTTTGCAGGTTGAAAACACATCCACCTTTCCTTTTGCTTTTGAATCTACTAATCTGTAACTTCCACGTTACCAATGCACTCTGCGCTTCTGAAATGAAATCCTAGAGATTTTTACAAAACTTTATTAGCATTTTAGTCCACCATTAACTATTCATTTCACAGACACACAACTGACACGGGCCAATGTGCTCACTGTTGCGTGCGCTAGCTTGCCACCACACTAAGGAGAAGGAGATAAAGACAGCAGACAACAGATATGCTACCCCACTCCCCCAAGCCCTTATCCGCCAGAGGTCCCACCTCTCACTGCCTTAGTCTTTTGGGATCAAACGCATGTGAAGCCCCCTCTGAAAGGAAGACGACAGTGACTTTGAGATGCTTCTGCTTGTCCTGAGTTGTCATGCAGATGTGGGATTGAGGCTGTCCTGGGTGCCTGTGGATCTCCAGGATGCTAAACACAATGATCAGAGATGACTCACTGTCACTCTCACACATGTTAAATGGTTCTGTCAAGTTTCTGACTTGAGTTATTGCTGTAATTGTTGTGTCTCACAGCTGCAGACCTGACACTAGGGCTGACTCAACCACCAGAGAGCTCCCACAGCCGTGCTGGGTTGGGCTGCTCATGATGCTGGGGCTCAGACCTTGCCCTTACCCATCAGAAGTCATTGTCTCCCACCAGGTAAGACAACAAAAGAGAGCTTCCCTCAGCCATATCTGACAGATCTGTGCTGAAGTTTCTCTCCAGGAATGCTTTGCATATCATATATTAATAGAGTCTGACTAACGGCTTTAGCTTCACATCATGTCTAGACAAAGTGTCCCGCTGTGGGCAGTTGCCTGGAAGGGCACTTGAAATAGCTGGGGGTGAACAAAACAGAAACTGTGTGGAGAGCTGACACATCGTACATTCACTGCATCTAATTTATTTACTCTCAGAAAAGTGAAAATAATGGGAAAATGTCTGTTTTAGGCAGAAGGAAGCCAAAGCCCCAATATTCATTCCTTTCAGTAGATGTAGGAAGAATTTCTTCACTGAAAGGGTTATCAAGCATTGGAACAGGCTGCCCAGGGAGGTGGTTGAGTCACCATCCCTGGCAGTATTTAAAAGACTGTGTAGATGTGGCACTTAGGGACATGGCTTAGTGGGACTTGGCAGTGTTAGGTTTATGGTTGGACTCTATGATCTTAAAGGTCTTTTCCAACCTAAATGATTCTATGATTCTGTGTCCATCACCCAACCACCTAGAACAAAGAAAATTGCCAGAAGACAAGTAATTAGAAGTTCCACAGAAGCTTTTTGAGGGTAAAAATGTAAACAGGCACAAGTTGCATAAATAAGGTGTTTAACCAAGTGCTCTCCAGTGCTGAATTGCTCTCCCGAGCCCAGTGGCACTCACCGGTGTCCAGCTACACCCTGGCTGCACTCTGACAAGGCAACTTTTACCCAAGCATGAACGAAAACTCCTTAGCACCACATACTCCATGCAGGAAAGAGACACAGCATAAAAGCACTGCAATTGCAAAGTCACAATAAACTGGTGTTGGAAACAAAGAACAGGTAGTAAAGTACTTACAGCCTACTAGAGAGTCTACCATTTCTCAGCAACCACAGGAGCTTGCCTGCCCTTGCCATGTTTCTTGATTGGTGAACACTGCATCTAGATATAAAATTGCATCACTGCTTTCCTTCATTTAAATGATCTATTTAAATTGAATGCATTTAACTCCCTTTCAGTACCTTTTATCATCCTCTAACATGCTGTGGCACGATTATAGCTTTAAATATTTACTTGACATTATCTTGCATCTGGCAAATGTATTCTGATACTCCGAAGTAAGTCCCATGCAGGATTAAGTTATCCACTGGTCTTTGCGCAGTTGTGATGGATCCCATTTATTTTACCACTGCAATTCTCTCTGAATCAGGCCTGCTAAGTCTAAGGAGTTTTTCAGTGATTATGTTATGACAGATGAGATTTGCAGAAACCAGACTAATTTCTAAATTTCTACAGAAGTTAAGTCTTTTTTCCTCCATTAGGATTTCTCAGTTTCTACGCTACTCAAACCCATATAAAGCCTGGCTATTATTCTGTTAGTGCTGTCAATTTGTATGCATCTTCTCAGTTTGTTCTCTTTCTTATTGTTAATTAACTATTTCGTATTGAAAATTCCCATTTTTAAGATAAGGCGCTGTTGTCACAGTAGTCTTGTAAGTGAATCATTACAACTATAATGTATTCATAAATAACACATTACAAGACTCAAAATAAATATTTTTAAACAGTTGTTGCAAGCCAATTAGCCTACATGTAATAGAAATTGCACACCCGCAACATTAAACTGAATAAAAAAATTAATTTTCAAAGGCTTAGTTCTCTGAAAAACTTATTGCCCCTAATTCTTTTTGGTCAATGTTACCTTCTTTTTGATCCTAAAATGGAAATTAGAATACTAAAAGAAATAAAAATGACAGCCTCTGGGTAGAGAACTGAAGTAATCAACAACAACCAAGTTCCACTGAAGGCCAGGCAATCACAGCAGTGGGAAGGAGAGAGGAACGGGAAGGAGGGAGTCAAAAAAGCAAACACACAAATATCTGCTAATGAACCCATAGCAGGATAACAGCATTCTCAGACGAGACTTCAGTAAAACTTTCCCAAGTCAACTTCTCCATTAATTTCTTCATGGGGGTTCACAGGCTGTTTCCCAGGGACCCGGTTAGTTTTCAGAGACCCAAGAAGAAGCCAGTAAGCCCTCCTAGGAGCTCCAGGAGACCAGAGCCACCTGTATGGCTGGCAGCTCCTCCAGTCCTAGAGTCCGGCCCAGCTCTGCATCCTGTGCATTAGCCCCCGCAAACCCAGTGTGGGCAGAGCCAGTGCCAGGCGAGAAGCAATAAAGTCCTTGACCATGTCTTCTCCTCCCCAAAGGCAAGGTCAGGTAGGTGGAAAGGGACCACAAGAAAGGTTTTCTCCCTCTTCTACACAGGGCAAGGGTAGATCCATGCGGTCTGCATGGATCCGCAACCATAATCTCATGGGTTGGGAGAGGGAATGAGAGGCTGGTAGGATGACACACGCATTTTATCCTCACTGCTGGCAGCAGTACGCCCACACTGGAAGCCAGCAACCTAAAGGGCCTCAAAAGCAACACCACACATCTTCAGGTTGAGAATTAAAAAGCAGGGTCCTGACCATCAGTGATCTCCACACACTTTTAGAACAGGGAGGGCAAAATACCAAGTGTGGTTCATGACTAATTACATCTCTACATTCCTCCTTCTTAAAAAAGACAGCAAACGCAATTGTGCTTTGACTTGATGTCACCAAGCCTTTGACAATTAATTCATCTGTGCTCTCAAAGAACCCTCTGACAGCGGAGAGCTCTGCGCAGACCCTTGCGTACACCTGAACAGGCTGGATTGACCTTTGCAGAGGCTGCAGCAAGTGCCCATCGCTATTGCTCTTCTGTCTGCCCCATCCGTGTTTCCATGCCCACAGATAACGCACACCTAAGCACTCACCTCCTTCTGGTAGCCGCCCCCCATCCCCCAGAGGGCACATACGTAATGAGCAACAGTAAACAAACAACATCCTACTTCATTGCACGCTTTCGCTGGGTTTTTACAGCCCCACAAGAGGCAACAGGGCTTTAACTTGACCTCAAAGCCCGTGTGTAAGTTAAGGAAACCTATTTTCTGCAGCTCTCGTCTAACTGATAACAACCACAAAAAAGACCAGACACCTCTGGTGCAGAACTGTCGGGAACCGGGTGCCCTACGGTGCCAGACTGACCAGCACCCCGCTTCCAGGGATTCAACACGGATGCTCCAGCAAGTCAAGAGAAGATTTGAAATGTTTCTGCCACCCATTCTGCTCCAATCCAACCTGAAAGGACTAAAGAGTCCCCTTGCGCTTCCCACGCTGCCTGTGCCCGTCCTTTTCCATCTCAGGTGTGCTGCTGTGGGAGTCGCTCAGCCGCAGCCCCGATGGCACACGCTGCAGGCACTCTGCTCCGCACGCGTTCCTACAGCACTGCACCGATGTATTTTTTCCCGTTTGTTTGCCATGAAGAAACTCAACCACCAACAAAATGGGGGATGGGAGTTGCCCGAGAACAATTTTGTCACTTTTGTAGAAAGTAAAAATTCAAAAGGACACTTTTTACCCCAAGTTGAAATAATTAGACAAGTCCACATGTTTTTGGCTGACCCAACTTCGTGTTTAGTGAAACACTCTGTAAAATGTCTCCCTGATTTCTCCTGAATGGCCTTTAAAACACTGGCAGTTCAGTCTGCTTAGTCAGCACTACACACAGAAACCTATTAAAACCTGAGCCTTAATAAGTAATATCTCAGAGCCACTCATGCCTATCCCACAGAGCAGTAACACGACACGTAAGATTTGTCCCCGCAGCATGGACAACGTTTAAATTTCCTTCATACCTAAACGGGCAAGATTTCAATTTTATTTTTGGCTCACTCTTTATCACAGGGCTAATAAGTCCTGGTCAGATAAGGCTTTTGCAGGCTATCCAAGGCTAAATCACTTAAACGCACACCTCCAGTTTGCAGTGTTTTGCTGTTGCTGCTGCTGGCATATGGAGAGTTTAGATGAAAATGAGCAAATACTGGGTAAAAACCATTTCAGAAAAAGCTGAATATTTATGGATTGTACAAAGAAACCTGACTGGCAGAGTGAATGCTTTAGGTAGAGATTAAAGGAGTGACAGAAGAATAACTTTTATTTATGCAGTCTACATTTAATGAATGCACCAACATTTGCAGATGATTAGGGCTAACCTAAGCGCTTTGTTGTTCCTGTTGCAATTCTGAAGGGTTTGAACTTTATTTATTCTTTTTCTTCTCCCCCCCTCCCAGCTGCAACTAAATATAATTTTTGGCTTTGCAAAGGCCTATTTCCATTTATAGAATCCAGATGACAAGCTGGGGACGATATTTTCCTAGCTGAGGCATCTGCCTCTTTGACAGAGAGAGAGATAATCACATTGGGTGAAACAGGCTCGGCGTCTGTGACAAGCTTAAGATGTCAGAAATGAGAGCATCGTGTCTTGTCCCTCTGGATATTTTTTTCTTGAGAAATTTAGCCACATCTCATGTGAAACACAGCCAGCTTGCAGCGCTGCTCTGCCGCCAGCGACAGGGCGGGGGGGAGGAGGGAGGGAGGCAGGGGACCGTTTCGCTTCTAAGGCTGCCACAGTTTCTATTTAATTGCGCTGTTATTTATTTAATTATGGCAGCAACAAGAACTTCTGGTCAAGCTGCCAGCACGCTTTCCCTGAAACAATTCGCTGCTCTGAAATTACTTTTGCTGGACAATCCTCCTTCCCTCCTGGATCTCCACCAGGAGCGGCCAAAGCACGGAGCAGCCCCGTCTTCTTCTGCATCCCCATCAAGCAGCAGTGGGATGTCACAGCTGACTGGAGCCACCTTGCCCCATGGCAGCAGAGGCAGGAGGCCCAGGACACAATGGGTTTTGCAAGGGGACTGGGTCTGGAGAAGCATCTCCAGGTGAATCGAATCCTCAGATCCAAACAATGCCTCCATGGCACGTGTCACTGCCTACCGATCAGCACTAACCTGCCGCACTTCCCCCTCCCACACGGATTAAGTCCTGCTTTTGAATTATAGATCAAATGTTCCGCAGTCACAGACCAAATTATGCTGATCGAATTAGTCAGATCAAGGTGCTACTCTTCGTTCGAGATGGGTCATTTGATGCTGCAAAATGCCACCAAATGAACCTTTCTGAAAGCAGATTCCTCCTCATTCTCGCAACTAACATTTTCTTGCCGGATGCTGATGTAAATGCTCACAAATCACAGAAGATTTCCAATAGATGTGCCACCTTCAGTGGAATACACAAGAATAAGGAGGCTTTTTGAATTCAGTAACAACATTGTGCCATAAGTGATTGCTCAATGCAGATGACTGCTAGTATAAATATTTTAACTAATGTTTACCAGGGGATTTTTTTCCCAAGGAAATATGTTTTCCTTGAATTGATTTTTAAGCTACTGTTTTGTAATGACTTGCACTATATCATGAAGAAGCTCTCTCAGCCAGTCCTAAAGGGACAAGTAGTACTCTTCACAAAGTTTGGGGATAATGAGACTCAGAAAATGCATTTTTTTCCCCAACATTATTTCCTACGGAACTCAGAAATGGGCTGAGACTCAGAAAAAATGAAAAAGTGTCAT